>NC_090646.1:246977551-247251659 GCF_040937935.1 Hyperolius riggenbachi
GGAGCTTACTTCTGCATGCGTAGTATTACTATGCAAGTGGAAGTAAAGCGTGGATGGGGCAGAAGGGGATTTATGAAAGACAAAGCCATCTCGTTGACAGCGTCGGTCTTTCATATGGGGAACTGTGTTCCCATTCATTGATCTCCGGGCTAACGGAAGGCGGCAGGAGCGTGCGTGTTCGTTCGCCAGGCTTAGCGGCAGCAGGCCAGGCTATCTGGATGGAAATATCCGTCCAGATAGAATTCAGTGGTTAAAAATAGTTCTCATGGCAGAAGCAAACATAGCCACACTCCCACCCACATCACTATACATAACCCTGCATTAAAGTCTTATAGTCACATAGACCATGCCCTACAAAGCCCTGAAACCCTCATTCACCTTGGTTACATAAAGGAGGCTGGACTTCACCTCCTTTCCAGCCACTTAATGCTAAGACAGCTTCTGCTCCAATGCTGAACTGTGTTGGTGTATAGTCATGTTGGTGCATGGGGTGTTGCTGTGTGTTACAAACCATCTGTATGCATAAGTGCATGAGAAAGCCAGGTCCAGTTAGCTCTTTACAGTGTTATTTTTAGATGAGCACTATGGGGATGGTAAGGCTGTATACAATGCAATTTTACTTTAGTTTGCTTTAGCCCCAATTCAATATACTTCAGTTTTCTCACTGGGATTTCATGGCTTAAAGAGAACCAGAGAGGACCAATAAAAGATTTTATACATACCTAGGGCTTCCTCTAGCCCCATATGCACGGATCACTCCCACGCCGCCGTCCTCAGCTGCCTGGATCCGCCGATACCGGGTCCCGTCATTACCGCCAGACGGCTGGCAGACGCGGCCAATTCTCTGCATCACAGGGGGCTCCCTCCATACAGATACGCGTGTGGCTGCCTACTGCGCAGCCGCATGCGTGCGTGTATGGAGGGAGCCCCTGTGATGCGGACAATTGGCCGGTACCGGCGGATCCAGGAAGCGGAGGATGGCGGCGTGGGAGCGATCCAGGCTTATGGGGCTGGAAGAAGCCCCAGGTATGTATAAAATCTTTTTCTATTTTAACAAATCATTCCTCTCTGATTCCCTTTAACAATAAAATCCATTTTCATCATCCAACTCCCCAGCAAAGAGAAAAGTACTCAAAATTCACTGTCTCAAATTAACTAAAATTTCATAATACGTTTTACTTTTTCATTTGCTAGATCCTAAAATTATATTAAAATAAGATAAGAAAGCTTCCCCTGAGAGAAAAATGTTTTATTCAATCAGGGCAACTGTGTCAAGTTTGACATAGTTTTGCTTCCAGTGCAGAACTTATTGTTATACATGACCCAACCAAAGTACTGCTTTCCCTTTATTCAGAAAAATAAGGATATTAGCAACTCTGAACTATTTTAAAGTTAACAAAAATAGAAATTGTATATATTAAATATATATTTTTTAATTTCCCTTATAGAATAAAAGTATTAAACATTTAAGAACGGAAATCCCCAGAGATTTATGTAATCTTTTTCAAATATAATTATACTGTACACTACGGATTCTTTTTTGTATAGAAAGGCATCAAATATTAGATGTCATTTCTCCAGTCATGGTTTGGTTGCATTAATATACATATGACAGATACACTTTCTTAGCTCTTCTATATTTTTCAAACATTTCCAATTCCAATACATCAGCATTTCTTTGCCAAGCTACAATCCATGGTCCTGCATTTTTCATGGAATAACACAATATATTGCGTATACATCAAAGATCTCATGAGATTATTCTGTGTCTACAGACCATGAGGGGATTGTTAATACCAGAAATGTCAGAACTGGCTATTGAGATCAAATTATTAATATGTATTTGATATAGCTACTGTAGAAACCTAATTCCCTAGCAAATTTGTGTGGTAATATTCCATCCAATGTATTCCTTGTCACTGGTTCTTCTTAGCATCCATTCTTTGAATACCCTGTTGAAAGCAGTCCTGAACACCTGCACAGCACACAATGAAAAGTCTTTATTCCACATATAGTTGCTTAAGAAATTCACTGCTGTGCTTTCTGTGTTTGGTTAGTCAGATCTAAGTGTCCAAGTAGGTCTTATCAGCAGCTGTGAATCAGAGCTGTGAGCTCTGCCATGGCTCTCTGCTCATAGGTAAACACTAAAGTTTTAAGGCCGGATAACATAATAATTCAATATACAAAGGAGCACTTGCTGAATATGGTTGTTATGCTACCTCATTAAATGAGGAGCCATTCTGTGATAATTCACGATCACAAATAATACCAATTCACAGATGTCTTCAAACAGAACTTGCAACTTTATTGAACATCACCATGGTATAACAACCACCCATTGGCCTTTAAAGGAATAACACACGGCAGTGTCAACCATCCCTGAAGGCACACACTGCCGGCTATGGATCACTCACAACAGACACACATGCAATAGTAGTGCAATTGAATTGAGTGTTTACAGTTTGGCAAATATGACAAGCATATCAAGCTAGCAGCTGCCACACAGTAAATGCAAGCTGGTAAACACCATGCCTGCTCAGACTCTCACCACCGTCACAGGCAGGCTCAGGTGTCCCAATCTGGGAGTTCTCGTGAAGGCTTCTGAAGTACTCGGGTTTCCAAGCACTTCCAAAGACAAGTTGGTTCAGAAATAAGTAGTAGAATATATATAATTTTACTGATAATCTACTAGTGGCAATATCCAGCACCTTTTTTTCCAGGCACCTTTATTACATGTACGCACCTCCTGCTACCTGATATTATAGGACAGCTGTAACTACCTATGATGGGCAAGGGAAGTAAGGGAGAAGTGACAGCTAGGCCAGCCAGCACACTTGTGGTGTAGTTTGAGGGGGCTTTTTAGGTTTATGAAGGATGAAGTCTAGAGCAGTGTTGCCAACCGTCCGTGAATTTACGGATTGTCAGTAAAAAATGTATCAATTTTCCCTGCCCGTGAAATCCGTAGCTGTGTTGCTGCTGTCTGTAAAAATACACAGGCGGGGGCGTGGCTTCCAGCCGGGGAGTCCTTTCCTCACAGCAGAGACAGAGCTGACAGAGATTACAGTCAGTCTCCTCTCTTTGTACAGCCAGCCAATCGCAGCCCAGATTCCAGCCTTGGTCTTTCCCAGCCTCCTCTATCCTTGCTGCCAGTCAGGCTCCGGGTCCACCTCTCTCTCACAAGCAAAGCAAAGGAGGAACGTGAGACAGATCAGAGCTCATGTGTTTGCAGTGCAGCCAGCCATCCAGCATCAGGAGTGCCAGCCACAACCAGGGCAGCGTCCCACAGACCCAGCACAGAAAGGTTTGTGCTGAATGATTCTGTACACTACTCTCCAGTTGTCTGTAGTTGCTGGCTGCCTTGTCCCACGTGCTGAAAGCAGTTCTCTCTCCCTGGGGACAGGCAGGAACAGTCTCTTCATGTGAGTCTCTCCCCCCTGGGGACAGACAGGAACAGTCTCTTCATGTGAGCCTCTCCCCCCTGGTTTTCTTTTGCTACATTCACTGTCCTAATTAGCCCTCTGGTCTACAGGGAGACTGCACACAGGAATCATGGGGGGAAGGGAGCCTTTTTATGGGCATAGATGCTCCAGCCATAGCCTGGTTCAGCTTGTTAAAGGAGTTGTCAGGCATATTTGAATAAAAAACACGCTACTTACCGGGGGCTTCCTCCAGCCCCAAGCTCCCAGGACCTCCCTCGCCGCAGCTCTGCCCGCAGCTGTTTGCCGGAGCTCCGACCCGGTCCTCGGCGATGACGTCAGAGCAACCTGGAGGTCGCCCTCCTGTACTGCGCCTGCGCGATCGGCACTGTGAATCACCGACACATGGGCAGGAGCGGACTGCGCAGGCGCAGTAGTTCTGCGCCTGCGCAGTCCGCTCCGGAGCACGTGGCGGTGATTGACAGCGGTGAAGGAGGTCCTGGGAGCTTGGGGCTGGAGGAAGCCCCCGGTAAGTAGCGTTTATTTTATTCAAATATGCCTGACAACTCCTTTAAGTCAGCTCCCCTCCTGCAGCTTTATTTCTCCTCTCCTTTAGGATACTAGAGGTCAAAACATTTGGGGGGGGGGCAGGCATATACTGTTACTTGTGCTGATGCCTACTGCTAACAGCCTCCCCTTTCGTTCTCCTCTCAGCCCATCTCCCCCCCCCCCCTCCCGGTAACTCATCGCAAAGCCCCCGGGATCCTCTTCTGGTTGGGTGAGTCAAACTCCACTGCACAGGCGATGGTCAGGCTGCTGGCGTCCTACAGCACACTATGCAGTCAAGTTCAAAACAGCAGACCAGATGAGGATCCCAGCAGGGCTGTGGGGTCGGTCCAAAAATCCACCGACTCCGACTCCTCAGTTTAGGATTCCACCGACTCCGACTCCTCTAATTTGCATATTACAATTTTGTTGATTAACAGTATGTAACATGAAATTCGTCTCTTAACTGCCAACGCTTTTTATTCCCTTTAGACTAAAACTAGTCCTTGGTAAGAGTACTTGTAAAAGATACAGACCGGAACAATGTGATAAAACAAAAGTAACAGAGGCGCCAACAAGTGTAAAATGGTTAAAAACCGTTTAAAAGGAGGGGTGTAGGTGGATACACCTCTCAGGTAAAAATAGACCAGCCACTACGCTGTTAATAAATGACAGTACTATTTATTGGGGATTCTCCAAGCATGCAACGCGTTTCACGGGCAAAGCTCCCGCTTCATCAGGCAATCGAATAGGAGAAACACTGGGGGGAGAAACAAACAGAAGAAAAATATGCCAGGGAACGCTTGATTTACAGACAAGACAGAAAACGCTAGACATTTTTATACACATTGTATATGAAATTATATATGAACTCACATGCACAGTATAAATGAACAATCTTTTACTGTAGATGTTGTTACTATGATTTAAATCCTCGGACTATGTAAAATATCACAAATTATGGACACCCATCTATGTCACCTGGTATCATAGAAAACCTATGCTCAATAACCTTCTATATACTACTCTTTCAGGTATGGTCAGTTTAGTGGAAGCTATTATGTGAAGGTCTTAGTGCCTAATCATATGGAATATGCCCAATTGGAATAATATACAGAGCCAAATGGCTCTGTATATTATTCCAATTGGGCATATTCCATATGATTAGGCACTAAGACCTTCACATAATGGCTTCCACTAAACTGACCATACCTGAAAGAGTAGTATATAGAAGGTTATTGAGCATAGGTTTTCTATGATACCAGGTGACATAGATGGGTGTCCATAATTTGTGATATTTTACATAGTCCGAGGATTTAAATCATAGTAACAACATCTACAGTAAAAGATTGTTCATTTATACTGTGCATGTGAGTTCATATATAATTTCATATACAATGTGTATAAAAATGTCTAGCGTTTTCTGTCTTGTCTGTAAATCAAGCGTTCCCTGGCATATTTTTCTTCTGTTTGTTTCTCCCCCCAGTGTTTCTCCTATTCGATTGCCTGATGAAGCGGGAGCTTTGCCCGTGAAACGCGTTGCATGCTTGGAGAATCCCCAATAAATAGTACTGTCATTTATTAACAGCGTAGTGGCTGGTCTATTTTTACCTGAGAGGTGTATCCACCTACACCCCTCCTTTTAAACTGTTTTTAACCATTTTACACTTGTTGGCGCCTCTGTTACTTTTGTTTTATCACTATACAGTCCACCCTGGGTGGAGGGGTGTTTCCCCATTTTTCTACAGAGAGCGACTTTTTAATACCTGAGTGGGGTCAGGTTCAAATTATCCCCACCTGCATTCTCAGTGGTTGCCTTTGTGGTGACCCAGACTTGTGAGTATATTTACCACGTACTTTCAATTCTTCTCCATTTGTATCAACTTACTACACCATATTGGGCTCTCGGTCTCTTTGTTTACTTGTTTTCTAAGCTACAGACCGGAACAAAGATCATCTATCAGGCCCTAGGCAATGTAACTGTGGGTACATGTAAGAGTGATGTGCAGGTACTCTGCAGGGGGATGAGGAGATTCTTTCTCTATTACACATTCTTCATGCACAATCTGAACAAGGTTTATGGGTGACAGACAACACCTCTCTGTTCAATGTGCACAACATTCTCAGTGGATTCCCTGCAGCTCTGTGGGGAGTGCATATGTAGAGTATAGTACTACTGTGTACCAAAGTAAACCTGAGACAGCTGAAATTAAAGTTTTATACATAGCTGGGGCTTCCTCCAGCCCCCTTCAGGCTAATCAATCCCTCGCTGTCCTCCTTCGCCACCTGGATCTTCTGCTATGAGTCCAGGTAGTTGAGCCAGTCTGGTGTAGTGCGCACACTCCGCCGCTAGGGGCGTACTACACCTGCGCAGCACTATTGCGCAGGTGCAGAATGCTCCTGGCTGTGGAAGCGGCACGTAGCCAGACTGCTTTGACTGGCTGAATTACCGGGACTCGTAGCAGAAGATCCAGGTGGTGGAGGTGGACAGCGAGGGACTGATTAGCCTGAAGAGGGGTGGAGGAAGCCCCAGGTATGTATAACACTCTTCTTTTCATCCGTCTTAGGTACCCTTTAATTTGTAGTCACCAAACCAAATTTTAACAACATATCAAATTAATTGATTTCATGAGTAAAGAGAGTGCATACATTTGCATAAACCAGCATCAATGCAGAATTATTTCCATCTCATTGACCATCTCTATTAGTGACATGGCTACACATCAGGCTTTATTCTTACAGCATAGACGTTATTTAGTATATATAAGAGATTCCTGTGTACACATCATATATACTGTACAGTCACAATCAGATATGTATATCTGACTTTAAAAATACAGGGACTGCTTTATTGAAGCAGCACAAGTAACTATTTTTTATTGGTTTTTTCATTTTTGTGGACTGAGCACAGCTATTACTATATACTATATACTGTATATATACATTATTTTTAATGACTATTATCTGAGAAATAGAACATTTTATCATATTTTCTATTTTAATTACAGTTACAAATTCATTAGGAGTCGGAGTCGGTGCATTTTTTCCCGACTTCGACTCCAGGCACCCAAAATTGCTCCGACTCCACGACTCCAACTCCGACTCCACAGGCCTGGATCCAAGGGCCTTTTAGGTGAGTTATGAGGGGCTGAGAAGTGAATGGGGAGAGCGACGGGGATCAGGACAGGTAACAGTATACGCCTGCTACCTGTTTTTCCCTCTGGTATTCTTTAATTTCTATTAACCCTAAAGGCACATACCCACAATGTGACTTTTGTTGTGATTTTGCTTGCAACCCACAATTTCTCGTTCATGCCTGTTGTGCGCCGCTCTGTGCTCCCGTGGTAGGAAGATGGATCAAGGAACACTTAACATCCTCCTGATACTCTCTGGCCAGCCGTGGCGACCTCCACAAAGCTGGCCTGTCGCAGCCAGCCAGTGGCTACTGCGCATTCGCGTCCCTGAGCCCCACACACCCTGGTTTCACTCCCAGTGCTGGGCGTGTTCTGCACAGTAGTGAGTTACATGTACTGCATATGCGCAGAATGTTCCCTGCCACAGGAGCGCAACTAGGGTGCGCGCAGCTTGGGGCTGCACATGCGCAGTGGGGTCGCCACTGCTGACCGGAGGGTATCAGAAGGACGTTGTGGGCATAGAAGTCCAGGGGGCTGGAAGAAGCCCCAGGTAAGCTAAAATCTTTTTTTTTTTTATGTGACTTCAAGAGACACTGAAGCGGAAAAAAAATGATGATATTATGATTTGTATGTGTAGTACAGCTAAGAAATAAAACATTAAGATCAGATACATCAGTCTAATTGTTTCCAGTACAGGAAGAGTTGAGAAACTCCAGTTGTTATCTCTATGCAAACAAGCCAAAAAGCCGCATCTACACGAGTAGATGCGGCCGCGATGCTCCTTATCAATTGAGCCGCTGATGCGGCTCGATTGATAAGATCCGACAGGACGGATCTCCGCACCGCCGATTCCCTGCTCGATCCCCGCGAGGGGACAATGGCAGGGAATCGTGCGGGAGATAAGCGGTGCCGGCGGGGACGAGCGGGCACGAGCGGGGAATCGAATGCGGTGCACGCGCGGCGAGCGGGGACGCGGCGGGCACGCGGAAGAGGCGATCCGGCAGCTAATCGAGCCGCCGGATTGCTGCAATGTCCCATGGTGTAGATGGGGCTTTAAGCTCTCCGACTAAATTAGTCGTGGAGAGGGCTGTTATCTGACTTTTATTATCTCAACTGTAAGTAAACTGTTTACTTTTTCTCTGCTAGAGGAGAGGTCATTACTTCACAGACTGCTCTGAAAGACTCATTTTGAATGCTGAGTGTTGTGTAATCTGCACATATTATAGAATGATACAATGTTAGAAAAAACACTATATACCTGAAAATAAAAGTATGAGAATATTTTCTTTGCTGCTAATCTTCTAGTAATTATTCATAGTACACAACCAATTCACTATATCATATTTTTTTTTTCGCTTCAGTGTCTCTTTAAGATTCCCTTTAAGTTTCCTTTCACTGGTGCCTGCTGAGATGGCGCACATGCAAGCATATATACTTACCTGGGGTTTCCTCCTGTAAGCCTCTCTGTGTTCTCCCGAGCTGTTCTGTCAATAACCACTGTCAGCACCAGTAGTAGGGTACTACAGCATAGCACTGGCCCTAGCCATGGATCTCCTTGGTCACATTCCTGTGGCGAGCAGCGTACTGCACCTGCAAAATTAGTTAAAGCTTGTAACTACTAAGGCACAGAATGCTCCTGGCCACGAACGCAACCAAGGAGGTGCACGGCCAGGGCTATGCATGTGCAGTAGTCCTTTACCAGAGCTGACTGCTGGAGAATAGACCAGACCAGATGGAAACCAGGGAAACATATAGATTACAGGGGTCAGGAAGAAGCCACAGGTTCAGATAGTGGAAAGAAATGTAATCTGCATTAAAGTACCACTGAATTGGCACCAAAAAAGGTGATGTTTTACTTACCTGGGGCTTCTTCCAGCACACTGTAGTCTTTCAGGTCCCTCATTGTCCCCTGGGTCGCTTACTTGTTGCCTGCTCTGAAAGCGCTGCGACTAGAGCTCTAGTTGCAGCTACTGCACATGCCCAGTCTTGGCATTTGTGGGCCTCCTTGATTGTGCTCCCATCACCAGGTGCACTCTGCGTGGGCACACGGCACAGTACAATTCTATTGGGAACCACGTGAGCGCACAATGCTCCTGGCGAGTGTTTCTTGTGGGCTTCTTTTTTTGTAGGAAAGGGGGGCTACAGCAAACTTTTTGCTGAACAGGCCCACTTACACCACTGCTAAGTTCATGTATATATGGCTCCACCCATGACCACGCCCATGTTCTATTACATGGCCAGGCCCATTTTTGGGCAGCGTGCGCCGCAGGGTTTGTGTCAGTAAATTTTTAGATCTTTGTCAGTAAAATTTTTTGGAAAGGTTGGCAACACTGGTCTAGAGTGCCAGGCTCCTGTGAGGTAAATCTGGGCCTGTTATCACTCAGCATATTTATACACTATAACCCCCTGTGATCATGGGAAAGGGAAAGGTGATAAGGGGTAATCCCTACCCTTCCCAATAAGCGTATACAGAGCAGCATAACAGAAACCACATACCTACTCCAGCAACACAAGAATTTTCACTTTCAGGAGATTTTATAGTCAAAAATAACCCTTTAATGTATATAGCAAGTGACAAATGTTACTAAGAATTATAAGCTATTCACAAAATGTTGTTTTAAGAATTAGCAGAAAGCAGCATGGCAGCTTCCATTAAACAAAGATGACAGATTGAGCATACTGTATCTGTCCATCAATGTAAAATTGCTCTAAGAGACTCTGTAACAAAAATGTCAGCCTTATTTCTTCTATCCTATAAGTTCCTATACCTGTTCTAATGTGGTCTGGATTACTGCAGCCTTTTCTAGTTGCACTGTCTCTGTAATATATCTAATCTTCTTTTCTTTGTCAAGCTTTTTCGACCCAGGGAGGAATGGGCTGCCTCTGTTGTAATGAAATTGAATACACGTTATACACTCCCCTTGCAGGCTCTTTGTGGGTTGTTTACTTGTCATAGACTGCTTTCAGTTTCAGCTTGTCTGTGATGCAGTTTGTGAGGCTGAGGGGGGAGGGAGCTGCCTGTCATATGCTGAGAAACTGTGAGAATCTCAGACTGGAATGCAGTTAATTCACTATGTAATAAAAACTTGTAGTATACTGTAACACAATGTATATACTGTATACATATATATATATATATATATATATATATATATATATATATATATATATACACATCACTTACTGGTTAGCAGCCATGTTTTTTGTTTGTAAACACTGCCTAAAACTGGCGATTAAAAGCCAGGATCGCGTCTGGGAGTGGCGGAGACAGCAAAGAGGGATCCAGGAGATCACAGTGACTCGATTGGTATTTTTTTTTATTGTACAAATCGGACAGTACAGATTCTCTTTAAGTAAAGAAATTTGTAATTAAGGGATTTATGTATCATATAATTCTGCACGAGCAGCACGTCTTTGTGCTCAGTGCAGGAGAGGAGACACCGTGCGACTTTGCTGAGAGTCGCCGGCCTCAATGCAATTTTCGTCGGACTGGGGGACAGAGAGCTTAACTTCACAGTAGGTGAGTGAAAGGGTATAACCAAGTATTCATGGGTATACTTACATGCATACCAATGCGCTGTACTCAGGGTTCCTTTTAAAAACAAAATATTTCATCTTTATGACCCTTAAATACAATTTGCATAATAATTTAGGATATGGTGTACTAATAACTAGTACAGTCTTCTTTTTTTGTTTTTTTGTGGGGGTTGTTGAGATTAGGGCAGCACGGTGGCGTAGTGGTTAGCTCTCTCGCCTTGCAGGGCTGGGTCCCTGGTTCGAATCCCAGCCAGGGCACTATCTGCAAAGAGTTTGTATGTTCTCTCCGTGTCTGCGTGGGTTTCCTCCGGGCACTCCGGTTTCCTCCCACATTCCAAAAACATATAGATAAGTTAATTGGCTCCCCCTAAAATTGGCCCTTGACTACAGTACTTACACTACATAATATAGACATATGGCAATGGTAGGGATTAGATTGTGAGCTCCTTTGAGGGACAGTTAGTGACAAGATATATATATACATTGTACAGCGCTGCGTAATATGTTGGCGCTATATAAATACTAAATAATAATAATAATTACCTTTTCTCTCTAGGTAGACATTTATTTTTTGTTTAATTAAGTACTGAACATATGTAACTTAAATTGACAGATCTATTAACACATTAGTCAGCATGCAAGATGTGGTAACAGTGGAAATACATCCCCCATGTGATGTGGTTGATTGATGTTAATGAGAATAATGGGACATGATGAAAGAAGATAATTCCTCTCTTCCACTCATTAGAGTCATTCCCATAAATCTCCATCCTACATCCTGAGTCTGCTTCAATGCAAAATCTGCTTGCTAATCTGTCAGTTGTGAAACAAAACCAGAACTTTTTAATAGTACACTTTTCTAATGTTTGTTGTCAAGAAGTAAGCTACTTCTGCTATGAGCTATTCACATTACTTTGTGTTTACATAGCACAGCACTATTAGCACCCACTTTAGGAGAAATTATTATTGTACTGGGCAGTCATAAAAAGCTTATGCTATAAAGTCACTGTAGTTCAGTAAAACATATCATTTTTATATTATAATGTGTATGATTATGTGCTGTTTACATCGCACTTTAGAAAAGATTTCCCAATCCTTCCTCAACTCCGGAATGGAAATTGCTGATAGTTTCATATTCAGTATAGTTAAAAGAAGAACATATGTCTAGTAGTTAGTAAAAATAATGCTGACATTTTTGTTAATATTTGAATCTTTACCTAGCATTCATCAGACCAATGCTGGGGTCTCCTCTTGTACTCTGACCAACATGGTCCCTTTTACACTCGCTAGCTGTCCTACTGTCCAGATCTTGCCACCTTCTCTGTGGCTGTGATCGGTGCCTGTAGTGAGTGCTAGTTGTGTAATATAGTCCAGTTATTGGAGCTCTGCACATCAATGCAGATAAATAATTCAGGTATAAGTTTTGTTTGAAAGCACTGCCATGTTTCCCACTGTGCAAATCGAATGTAAGTATACTTGTGGCTAGCTACATTCACTGCTTCCCATCCACTTTCAAAAAAAAAAAAAATTTAGATTAGAATTAGCACATAATTTGCATCTGTTTTGTTATACACCAATAACACAGTGCTTAAGCTCCCCAGGAGTCACATAAGGGATACTATATTTCCTATGTGGCCCTTCTGGACCAATATGATCAATCTTATTACTAATATAGTCAATATATATATAAAGGAGTTCCAGACAGGATTTCCACAGATTCACGATAGGCCAGGTGATGCAGTCTCTTAAGGTGCGCTTCTGTATTAAGAATGAGCAATTCTTCTTTTATGTACTATCAGGATCAGAACAGCGCTGCTCTTCTACTGTATCCTACACCTCCACCGGATTCAGCCTGTGAGGTCGACCTGGATTACATAGGCCTTAATACGCCTCTGGGGTATTTACAGGCTCCCCTCACCCTCGAACCTCCTGTAGTCTTTCTTATACCAGCACTCCATCACAGATCATCTGGGCATATTGCATGCATTGTACCTCAACAACAATAAACATCCTCATTGCGCAGCATATTTAAAACCAAGTATCTTTATTACTAGTTTACACTCACATTTGGTGTGGGCTTTAAAAGGCTTGCGGAGTACATTAACGGGCTCCTCCCCCGTGCGACCTCCCGGGCTGGCCGCCGTTAGATGTATAATCGGGTCCCGGAGCCGTCCTGTGCACCGCTACACCTCCTCCCTCCACGCGTACTCCGGCTTCCGCATAAGGCTCCTCCCAATCGATTTCGTCACCAACGTGACTCATTCAGGGGATGGAGCCTTCTGCGGTTGCGATTCCTATATGCTGCAAAACCCCTCCCACATGGGCGGGTTCCCAGCGCCGTGCGCTTCACACACATCCTGGTATCTGCGTTCCAGGACTCTTTATAATATCATTCTCGGAGCCCGGTAGCTCACACTTACATAGGCTATTCATTTATACATTCAGACTTCTACACAATATAATACAATAATATTAAAAATACCGAGAATGATTAAAAATAAAATAAATTAAAACCTGTCTTATACGTGTCTGCTACTAAAAAGGATTTATTGCAAAAAGTATCTCATAATAGAAGTCTCTCATAATAAATCCTTTTTTAGTAGCAGACACGTATAAGGCAGGTTTTAATTTATTTTATTTTTATTTTTAATCTTTATCAGTATTTTTAATATTATTGTATTATATTGTATAGAAGTCTGAATGTATAAATTAATAGCCTATGTAAGTGTGAGCTACCGGGCTCCGAGAATGATATTATAATGAGTCCTGGAACGCAGATACCAGGATGTGTGTGAAGCGCAGGGAGGAGGTGTAGCGGTGCACAGGACGGCTCGGGGACCCGATTATACATCTAACGGCGGCCAGCCCGGGAGGTCGCACCCCCCGTTAATGTACTCCGCAAGCCTTTCAAAACCCACACCAAATGTGAGTGTAAACTAGTAATAAAGATACTTGGTTTTAAAGAGACTCCGTAACAAAAATTGCATCCTGTTTTTTATCATCCTACAAGTTCCAAAAGCTATTCTAATGTGTTCTGGCTTACTGCAGCACTTTCTGCTATCACAGTCTCTGTAATAAATCAATGTATCTTTCCCCTGTCAGACTTGTCAGCCTGTGTCTGGAAGGCTGCCAAGTTCTTCAGTGTTGTGGTTCTGCTATGAACTCCCCCTTCTAGGTCCCTCTGTGCACACTGCCTGTGTATTATTTAGATTAGAGCAGCTTCTCTCTTCTCTCTTATCTTTTACAAGCTGGATAAATCGTCCTCTGAGCTGGCTGGGCTTTCACATACTGAGAAATTACAGACAAGGGCAAAGCTGTTTGCAGGAAGAAAAAGAGCAGCCTGAAACTTCAGTGCATGAGAGATGCAGGGGAAAAGAAACACACAATGATCTCTTGAGATTAAAAAGGAAGGCTGTATACAGCCTGCTTGTGTATGGATGTATTTTCTCTGTGTGGACATACTGTACATCAACCTACTTCCTGTTTTGGTGGCCATTTTGTTTGTTTATAAACAAACTTTTTAAAACAGTTTTTAACCACTTTTAATGCGGCGGGGAGCGGCGAAATTGTGACAGAGGGTAATAGGAGATGTCCCCTAACGCACTGGTATGTTTACTTTTGTGCGATTTTAACAATACAGATTCTCTTTAAATATGCTGCGCAATGAGGATGTTTATTGTTGTTGAGGTACAATGCATGCAATATGCCCAGATGATCTGTGACGGAGTGCTGGTATAAGGAAGACTACAGGAGGTTTGAGGGTGAGGGGAGCCTGTAAATACCCCAGAGGTGTATTAAGGCCTATATAATCCAGGCCCACCACTTTTGGTGAGTGTCGACCTCACAGAGTGAATCTGGTGGAGGTGTAGGATACAGTAGAAGAGCACAGCGCTGTTCTGATCCTGATAGTGCATCTATTTTGTATTCAAGGCATGTATTTAGTTCCAGAGGCTTCCAGGGCTCTGCATTGCCTCTGTAGGCTTGCAATTCAGGTGCATCCTTGAGCGCTGTCACTTTTTTGTCTGTTTGTTTTATGAAATGTGTATACCATTTATTTGATTAGCTGCACGAGGATTATTATGTTTTTATCGTTAGATTAGTGTTAGGTCTTCCCCAAGGGGGTACATCACTGCCGTGGGGAAGTCTATTAGGTCATAATTTGGGCACACATTATCACTGAAGCTAACACCCCCCTTTGCCTGTAGTGAATGCTAGTTGTGTAATATAGTCCAGTTATTGGAGCTCTGCACATCAATGCAAATAAATCATTCAGGTATAAGTTTTGTTTGAAAGTGCTGCCATGTCTCCCACTGTGCATGTGTAATTTTTTTTATTGTGAGGTACCTGGCTACTTAATTATTTTATCTGGTTGACTGTTGCAACTTTAATTTTATTGGGCAGCATGTGACTACTTGAGGAATTATATGATGGCATGTGACTACTTGATGAATTATCTGATAGCATGTGACTAATTGATGAATTATCTGGTGGCATGTGACTACTTAATGAATTATCTGATGGCATGTGACTACTTGATGAATTATCTGATGGCATGTGACTACTTGATGAATTATCTGATGGCATGCGACAACTTGATGAATTATCTGATGGCATGTGACTAATTGATGAATTATCTGGTGGCATGTGACGACTTGATGAATTATCTGATGGCATGTGACTACTTGATTAATTATCTGAAGGCATGTGATTACTTGATGAATTAACTGGTGGCATGTGACTACTTGATGAATTATCTGATGGCATGTGACTACTTGATGAATTAACTGGTGGCATGTGACTAATTGATGAATTTTCTTATGGCATGAGAGTGCTTGATGAATTATCTGATGGCATGTAAGGCTCCCCACCCCCAACCTCCCTACGCTAAAGGGGGAATATGCTTATGCTACATACACTAAGGGGGGCGGGGGGGGGGGCGGATGATCTGATGCCTAAATACACTAAAAGGGGATCTGCGACTGCAAGACTAGTAGCCTAAGCCTATATACACTAAGGGGGGATCTGCCTATTATATGCACGCGCACACACGCGAAGAGGATGAATTGGGGGGCACCAAAATCTGGTTACGCTCAGGGCACTGTGAAACCTAAGGCCGGCCCTGCTTGTGTTTAATTAAAAAACACAACTTTTAATCTTTATGACACTTAAATACAATATACATAATAATTTGGAATGCGGTGTACTAATTACTAGTACAGTTTTTTTGTGGGGGTTGTTGAGATTACCCTTTTTTTCTGTATGTAGACCTTTTTTTTTACTTTGTTTAACTAAAGAGAACCCAAGGTGGCATATTATAATCCTAATAGGACCTAGGCATGCACAATGACATGACTCTGGGTCACAGTACCGCCGATGCCAGCCCCCCCTGCATTGCGCTGCATCCCCTTAAAGATCACCAGCGTAGGGACAATCTGCTTGAAGTACTCCTGGGTTGCGGTTTGGCTTCCTATTGGAGGAAGCAAACAGAGGCGCAGAGTGGTGGGGGGAGTGCGTTATCGAGGGGGGTGATGCTATGAGGCTGACTGACAGCCTCACATAAATAAAGCCAGCTAGCGACAAGCAGATTGTTGCTAGGCTGGCGATCTTTTAAGGGTGTGCAGCGCAGCACAAGGGGGCTGGTAGCGGCAATACAATGATCCAGAGGCATGTCATTGTGCACATGACATGCCTCTGGGTCCTATTAGGATTATAATATGCCACTTCGGGTTCGCTTTAATTAAGTACTTAAGTAACTTACATTGACAGATCTATTAAGACATTAGTCAGTATGCAAGTTGTGACAGTGGACTTGTATCTCTAAAGTGATGTGGTTGATTGATGTTAATGAGAATAATGGGACATGATGAAAGTGGAACATTTCTATCTTCTACTCATTGGAGTCAATTAATCTCCATCCTACATCCTGAGTCTGCTTCAATGCAAAATCCGCTTGCTAATCTGTCATTTGTGAAACAAAAACAGAACTTTTTAATAGTACACTTTTGTAAATGTTTTAGTCAAAAAGCAAACTACTTACTGTGTGCTATAAGCTATTGCCATTACTTGGTGGTTACATATCACAGCACTATGAGCCGCCCACTTTACTAGCAATTATTATTGTACTTTGTATCTTAAGCTCATGCTATAAAGTCAAAGTAGTTCAGTAAAAAGTATCAATTTTAAGTTTTAATGTGTATGATTATGTGCTGTTTACATCGCACATTAGAAAAGATACATTTCCCAATCCTTTCTCAACTCCGAAGTGTAAAATGCGGTTTCATATCAGTATGGTTAAAAGATAGCATACTGTATGTCTATTAAAGCAGAGTTCCCCAACCCTGTCCTCAAGGCCCACCAACAGTACATGTTTTGCAGAAAACCACACACAATCACAGGTGAGGTAATTAGTGCCTTAGTAGAGCTGATTAACTACCTCTGTGGATGTCCACAAAACATGCACTGTTGGTGGGCCTTGAGAACAGGGTTGGAGAACACTGTTTAAAGGACTATTATCACGGAAAATGGTAACAATTAGAATACATGTATGTGCATGTGTGTAAAATATAATTTTTTCCAGACTGAAATGCATTATAAATTACTTTTGCCAATGTTGTAGGCACTTACAGAAGGTAGTAAAATTGAGACGGATTTGACAGGTTTTGGACCAGTCCATCTCTTGGGGGATTCTCAGGTTTTTTCTTTATTTTTAAAAGCATTTACTGAACAGTAGCGTCTCAGTCCATCTGCCAAAATAGTGTGCAAATGGGGAGGAAGGCAGGTTGACACCTTTGTACAGATTCTTTATAGGGAGTGTTTTGTAAAGAATAAAGTAAATACTGGATTTCCCTCATGAGGACATGGACTAGTCCGAAACCTGTGAGGTGTGTTAAGGTTTTAACTTCCTACTGTAAGTGACAGCAGCATAGGAGACAAGTAGTATATAGCAAATTTTTTTACTAAGAGAAATATAATTTTCTACACATGTATTTTGAATTGAATTTATTATTATTATATTTTTTTTTTTTTGCAACAGTGGTCTTTTAAAGAGGAACTATGGCAAAACTAGGCTGCTCCAATATCCCTATTATAAGTTGTATAATAGGGACTCCATAGAACCTGTGTGAACAAAAATGGCTCTAAACACCCATTTTTAATCTTGTAAACAGCTGATCTGGGTCAGTAACTCAGCTGTTAATGTCAGGGACGCAAAGACAGTTCCTCCGCTCTGCACCACACCACATGGTCTCTCCTAACTCATTTCAGCCTTCCTTTACTTCACAAAAGTGAAAAGAAACAAGCACCAGTTTCAGCCTGCTCTGCTTACAGACACAACTGTTTTTCATCTCAGATCAGCTGTTTACAAGATAAAAAAATGGTGTTTGAAGTTATTTTCTTCACACATACTCTATGGAGAAATGTACGCTGTCACTATTACACAACTGATAATATAGATATTGGAACAGCACCATCTCATTAGTGCTCCTTTACATAATAATCATTAAACTTGTGTTAATATTTTAATCTACACCTAACAGCTACTGCTGGGCACTCCTCTTTAGTCAGGGTCACTTTTACACTCTATATCTCAATTCAGATCATGCCACTTTCATAGCCACATCCCATTAAATTAAGCATTGTAGGAGGCAAATAGACATTATATCATTGACTCCAGACACAGTGTATCATCTACAGAAGAGAAAGGGATGACTGTGTGGTAAAGAATGACACAAAGATGTTTACAGGAACCTTCTTATTCCTTGTATACTCATGTTTGGGGGATTAGCAATTTAATATTTTCCTGAAGATCTGCTTTACCATGTAGTAAGTTAACATAAAGATGAAGTTTGAACAAGCAGAATAGCCTATGAAGTGTGAGCTAAAAAAGTAAGAAAAGAACTAGACTTTTACATTTGTAAGCTCATGGAATAGTTCCAGTTTCCAATATCCAAATACGAACAGCAGACATCAGTCAAAACAATTTTTCCCAATGATTTAGGGTATTAAAAGTCTATCATTGTTTCCCCTACACTTTTTGTCAGTTGTACACCCACTGCTCATTCTTCCAATCCCCCATCTCCATGGGAGAGGAAATGTTGCTTGGCCGAGAGCCAAGGAAGCACGTTTGTATGCAGATAACCACGCAAACTATCCCCCAAAGCAATCATAAAAGGTTTTTAAAGGAATGCATTTCTATAATCTATATGTAGCTTACATTGTGAATTTCAAATAGTGCTGAAAATCCAGGCTTATGAGAGTACAGCTAATTAGCTATTTCATTGCACATGCTATAATTGTATCTGTATGCATGCTGTAAAGGACCGCACTTACTGTTTCCTGATATAGCATGATGACATAACCACGTAGTGATGCACAGGGCAAACTGTCATGCAATACAAGTTGTCACAATATAATTATGTGACAGTTTGACACGTTTTGATGTAAAAACAACTGCCATTCAATCAGATCAATAAAATATAGCCCTGGATAAGATACATCTGTGCTCAAATGTGTGTTACTGCACATTTCTCATTGATGCTCTCTGCTACTTGGTAGTTTCATATAATTAGGATTGCATCTGTTTTTATATATACTGCAATGTTAGGAAGCTGTAGACATGATTGTGCAGTTAAAAGTCTACATATCTCTAAACTGTAGGATAAAGTTAGCTAGTCAATTCAACAGTGACAGAAAACTTGCTGGCATTTTACAGTTCTTGCTTGTATCTAAGCCACCTGAGTATCCAGACTATCAGTATTCAGAAACACACAGCTCTGTAAACCTACTGAGGGAGAATCAGAGCTAGAGCGCTTGTATTTGTACTGTGTTATGATGTGGCAGCATGCATTATTTTTCATCTGATATTCATTAGGAATCATCCTCCAAAGAATTTTAGTGCATGCATTTTCAAAGCATTCAATACCGTTATTCATGCTTTTCAGAACCACCTTTGCCATCACATAAGTAATTAATTTTGTAATAAATCCAGTTATATTCCCATTGTCCACTATAATAACAGTACAATAAAGTATAATACATAAATATAATAAAAATAAAATATAAACTAAAATATAATACATTCATAAATATCTAAAATTCATTTTTTAAAATGAATATTGCACTTGCTAAAAATAGAGCTTAGTATGGGTGTAAATTGTAAGAACAATATAATAAACATTGCATAAACCTTATTAAGTGAGAACAAAACTTTAACAGGGGGCTACTTTAATATATACAGACAAACCAATGAACAATGAGCATTGACCTTTTCCACACCTGAAAGTGTATGTAATCATAGTTCTAGAGGCATACTTATATAGTACAAGAAAAAAATCAATACCACAAGCTATGGCTAAACACGACAATGATCAGTATCAAATACAGATGGTGGATTGTATTAGGAATGCAGTTACGGATTAATCAGAATGGAAACTATTCCTGTTCTGCAGATTCATTCTTTAAGGAAATAGAAAAAAGATGTTCTCAACTAAAATTCTGATTTAATATACATATGAATGTAGAACATAGCGTACTAGAACATCCAGACAATTACTGGAAAGAAAGAAAGACAGAAAAGAAAGAGCCTATGCACATAACATCTGTATGAACAGTGTCTAAAACTATGAGACTCTGTGGTCGTCAAACGGTCACTGAAAGAGCAAGGCATTTAAAGCAATACAGTCATCCTAGAGTCATAGATACATGATAACACAGGGTACAAACTGGTATAAGAGGTCCTTACCTCCAGCTCTGCCATGCTCCTTTCCACCAGAGTAATAAATGTGGTGTGAATGTGACAGGTTAGCCCCAAGCACTAGTCAGGGCTCTTTTCCCTGTGATTAGTTTATGAGAGCAGTGTGTATCCCACTGAATCAGCACATGGTTCTTAGCAGCACAGCTGAGACCTCCCTATTCCCTCCTCATCGCAGAGTGCACATAGTGCTGTTCATTCACGTCAGTGGCTGATGTGAGACACACGTTTACCACCCCTGACTGAACAGGAGGAGGAGTGGGATGAGAGACAGGTGGATCATTTCATTTGTATGTTTATTCTGTAATAGTGCCATCTTTCATCACTGACATCAATGAAAAAAACTGTTGCATTATTTAGCATTATTATTGCCTGGTGACTTTGTAAAAAAAACTATTGAGTTTTGTAAAAAAAAAAAAAAGTATCAGAAAAATGTAACAGAGAACCAGATACTGTGATATAAATAGGGTGTAAATAAATAGAGTGAACTGAAACAGGACTTGGATAAGACAATTTGAATCATTTTCTTTCCAGTTTAATCGAATAGACCATATTCTATTCTAATCCTGATGCTTCTAGTAAAGCAATGTTTATATCAAAGGTGTCAACACAAATCATTGGTCCTTAGGTTTCCATGGTTTCACATCCTCATGATTGACTGAGACCACTGGGCAAATTCTGACACCTCCACACTATACTGATGTGTTCTCAGAGAAGTCAACCAGTATAATTCTGCCCTAGGGTGTCTATAAAAAAGTTTAGACAAAAAGGATGCCATATTTGACTTTTTCTTTGGTGTCCACTTTTGAACTCGTAATCACCATTTTTATAACATAATGATCCGATTCAAATGATGCAAATCCTTAAAAAGATCCGGACTTCCTATCACTAACCTGGAGCGGCTGCTTTGAGAGCTGCATGACGCAGCTCAATCTGACGTCCAACTTCAACACCACGTGTTGCGTTCAGGGCAGTTTCTAGGCTAAATGTCACCCAGGGAGAGGGTGTAAAAATCCCCCCCCCACGCCGTGGAGCCAGGTATAGGTGCCCACAGTTTAGGTTAGCTATGTAGGTGCCACCAGTATGAATTAGATAGGTAGGTGCCTGCAGTATAGGTTAGATAGGTAGGTGCCTGCAGTATAGGTTATATAGGTAGGTGCCTGCAGTATAGCTTAGATAGGTAGGTGACTGCAGTATTGCTTAGATAGGTAGGTGACAGTATAGGTTAGATAGGTAGGTAGGTGACTGCAGTATAGGTTAGATAGGTAGGTGCCTGCTGTATAGGTTAGATAGGTAAGTGCTTGCAGTATAGGTAGGTGCCTGTAGTATAGGTTAGGTAGGTGACTGCAGTATAGCTTAGATAAGTAGGTGCCAGTATAGGATAGATAGGTAGGTGACTGCAGTATAGCTTAGGTAGGTGACTGCAGTATAGCTTAGGTAGGTAACTGCAGTATAGGTTAGATAAGTAGATGCCAGTATAGGATAGATAGATAGATAGATAGATAGATAGATAGATAGATAGGTGCCTGCAGTATAGGTTTGGTAAGTAGCTGCCTGCAGTATAGGTTAGATAGGTAGGTGACTGCAGTATAGCTTAGATAATAAGGTGCCAGTATAGGTTAGATAGGTAGGTGCCTGCTGTATAGGTTAGATAGGTAAGTGCTTGCAGTATAGGTTAGGTAGGTAGGTGCCTGCAGTATAGCTTAGGTAGGTGACTGCAGTATAGCCTAGATAAGTAGGTGCCAGTATAGGATAGATAGGTAGGTGACTGCAGTATAGCTTAGGTAAGTGACTGCAGCATAGCTTAGATAAGTAGGTGCCAGTATAGGATAGATAGGTAGGTGACTGCAGTATAGGTTAGATAGGTAGGTGCCTGCTGTATAGGTTAGATAGGTAAGTGCTTGCAGTATAGGTTAGGTAGGTAGGTGCCTGTAGTATAGGTTAGGTAGGTGACTGCAGTATAGCTTAGATAAGTAGGTGCCAGTATAGGATAGATAGGTAGGTGACTGCAGTATAGCTTAGGTAGGTGACTGTAGTATAGCTTAGATAAGTAGGTGCCAGTATAGGATAGATAGATAAATAGATAGATAGGTAGGTGCCTGCAGTATAGGTTTGGTAAGTAGGTGCCTGCAGTATAGGTTGGATAGGTAGGTGACTGCAGTATAGCTTAGATAAGAAGGTGCCAGTATAGGTTAGATAGGTAGGTGCCTGCTGTATAGGTTAGATAGGTAAGTGCTTGCAGTATAGGTTAGGTAGGTAGGTGCCTGCAGTATAGCTTAGGTAGGTGACTGCAGTATAGCCTAGATAAGTAGGTGCCAGTATAGGATAGATAGGTAGGTGACTGCAGTATAGCTTAGGTAGGTGACTGCAGTATAGCTTAGATAAGTAGGTGCCAGTATAGGATAGATAGGTAGGTGACTGCAGTATAGGATAGATAAGTAGGTGACTGCAGTATAGGTTAGGTAGGTGCTGCAGTATAGATTAGGTAGGTAGGTAGGTACTGCAGTATAGATTAGGTAGTTGCTTGCAGTATAGATTAGGTAGGTAGGTAGGTGCTGCAGTACAGATTAGGTAGGTGCTGCAGTATAGATTAGGTAGGTAGGTAGGAGCTGCAGTATAGATCAGGTAGCTAGGTAGGTGCTGCAGTATAGATTAGGTAGGTAGGTTGGTAGGTGCTGCAGTATAGATAAGTAGGTGCTGCAGTATAGATTAGGTAGGTAGGTAGGTGCTGCAGTATAGAGTAGGTAGGTAGGTGCTGCAGTATAGAGTAGGTAGGTAGCTGCTGCAGTATAGATTAGATAGGTAGGTAGGTGCTGCAGTATAGATTAGGTAGGTAGGTGACTGCAGTATAGATTAGATAGGTGACTGCAGTATAGCTTAGAGACAGGTAGGTGCTGCAGCGGTGTTGGAAGCGGGCATAATAGTAATAACTCACCTTTTTTCATCTTCAGCCGAATAGCCGATCCCACCCAGCTTCAATGTCTTTCCTGTCCCGGCATCTGTCTCGGTGGTATATTCTCCACGGTCAGCACATAATACAGATCCTGACGTGAAGGAGACACACACGCAAGCACAAGGAACCAGGATATGCCCAGTTGTAGTGGAGGAGAGGACTGACTCCCGTAGGAGATGTGGCGCACAGAGCAGGCGTAGATCCGAGCAACCACAAACAATACTTAATATACAATGGGTATAATATTCCTAGCGTATTATAATTACAGCTATCAATGAAACTGCAAACAACTGACTAACATATGTATATATCAGCGATGATCCGATATATAACATAAGCAAGGAACACTGGCTAGGAACTGGAGCAATACAGGGAACAGGACTCAGAAGGATTCGCTACTTCTACGCAGAAGTCAGTGCAATCCACACAAGGTAACAGGAACAGGACTAGGAAGGATTAGCTACTTCTACGCAGAAGTGAGCACAATCCACGCAAGGTAACAGGAACAGGACTGATTTAAGCACGGGTGATCACGATACGTGCAACCTACCAAAACGTGCTAGAAACTGACTGACAGAAAACAGGATATAAACAGTTCAAGTACGTATATATCAGCGACACTGATGTATTAACGTAACACGAATACAAGCAAAATAACAAACGCGCTAGTATGCGTATATATTGGCGATGAACCAATATATGATGCAAGACCAGCAAAGTAACAAAAACTGATGAACAGGACTAGAAGGACTCACTGACTCCTACGCAGGAGATCAGTGCAGTCCATATGAATTAACATTAGAACTATGAACACGGTCTGGGGCCAGAGTAGCAGCAAGACAGGCTTATGCTGGAACTATGATAGCCCGTGGAGCACTGCAGGAAGCAGTCCTTTATACTGAGGTCATCCAATGGAAGCAGACATGCAGATTCCCACACAGGTAAATGATAATCAATCACAGGCTGACAGCAGGAAAAGGCAGACAATGATATGCAGCCTGCCTGAAAGGGATTGCAGCTCCATTGCGTTAGGGGCACAAATAACGTCCCCTAAAACGCAACGTCTTGGTGGGAAAGTAGCCTTAAGATGGCAACACACAATGGACTATGATCCATTTTTCTAATTTGATCATAAATCTGACCAATGTATCACACATATGTATTACATATTTCCTCAATTATGAAAGAAATGATGCCGGGGAACACAAATAGACATATATTTAAAAATATGGAAATTTGATTACATTTCTTGATTGAAAAAAGATAAAACATTTAATTTTGCTATGTAACCAAAATTGAAAAAATGTAATGTTTTATTGTATTGTGTGTGGCCACCTTGAATAGGTACTTTAACCCAGGATTGAACTTCATCCCAATCTGTAGCTGATACCTTCCTTTTCTCAAATAGATCACCTGTCTGTGTGGCTGATATTGTGGAGGAACCCCTCCCACAGTGTGATGTCAGGATCATGGTCCTGACAGTTTGCTGTCTGTAAACCTTGTTGCATCGTGGAAAAAACTTGTGACATGACTACAGGTGCACGATCATGTGAACGACGTCTGGCAAAGTGCAGCGACAACGACCATCACAGCGAATTGGATCTTTAAGATTCCTGACGACTTCCGTGCAAAAGGGCCACAATCTCTTGTATGCTCCTGTCATGTGTTGTCGCGTGTATCCACCAGCAGGAAGGGAGTTCGGGGAATGCTCGTCATCGGTGGACATCGCTGTGATCAGGGCCGGGCCGAGGCAGAGGCTGGGAAGGCTGGGGCCTCTGAGCGCAGCCACCAGGGGGTGCATTTCTCTGTGTTATCCGAGCCGGCGAAGTCCCGATGGAAAGTTCGGTAGGCTGTCACATGACGTGGTGGGCCGCCTCTCCTCTCTGCACTTCTCTGTCTGAGCTAGCGGCAGAGTTTCACCCTGGCCAGTACTACGGTAATGCTTCTGGCACGGAGAATGTGCAGACCAGGCCCCTAAATGACGTCAGGAAGCAGCAGGAGAGTCGTGACTCACAGGCACACAGATGCGCAGCTCTCAGCTGATCACTGGAGACTGAGCAGCGCGCAGATTTTGAATTGAGAAGCCAGGGAGAGCTGGCAGGAGCGAGATGCTGGGCTGCCTGCAGCCTGTGACATGCTGGAACAGCTCGTTAGGGAACTTGCGTCTGAAGCTGTGAGTGACAGAGCACAGAAAAAAGATAAGGAAACACCCCAGTGAGAGTGGAGCAGGGGAAAGAGTACAGAAGCAGAGAGGACAGCTTTCAATTACAGACGGAATGCAGGGATAAAGAGATTAAGCCGGGAAAAGAAAGGTTAACTCCTTGACAGCAGAGAAGACAAGCAGGAAGAAAACACAGATGGAGGAAAGTTGTAAATATCATCTGTAGCAGATAGTGTGCATTACAACTGGGCCAGAGTATACTGACAAGAGGAGGCTGGTGAGATCTCAATAATGTATGTTTTGATTCACATGTATACTTACATACAGAGACATTTATTTGGCAGTGTTTAATGCATACCTGGGGCTTCCTCCAGCCCCATCGGCAGAGATCGCTCCCACGCCGCCGTCCCCCGCCTTCTCCCTCTTCGGTATCGGGTCCCGTAAGTCTGTTCAGTTGCTGTCAGTTGGTGCATGCGCAGTGCACTCCTCTGTCTCGCTCCCGTGTCTGGGAGCCTTCTGCGCCTTCACAGGCGCAGTTTGCTCCCAGCCACAGGAGTGAGACACAGGAGCGCCCTGCGCATGCATTGACTGGCCGCAACTGGCTGAAGTTCTGCTATATCTTCCTACATTGTGTCCCTTCCTGCGTTCCGTACTGAAGTGTGCACCGGCTTGAGTTCCTTCCTGTGTGTACATGTACTTGCTACAGTGGTGGAAAGGAGAGACTGATTATGGCTGCTGATAAAGGGGAGCTGGACCTCAGCGGAGCCAAGCAGAGCACAGGCGTTTGGCTGGTGAAGCTTCCGAAGTAGTTGGCACAGCATTGGGCGAATGCCACAGGAAGGAGTGAAGTGGGAAAGCTCCAGATTGTCAAATTTATGACTGCATTGCAATCGCCCGAATCCCCTAGTGTTGCCATCCTCCTAATGAGTGTGCCTGTCTGCCCTGTGACTCAAACAGCCGCGCTGTCATCAGAGAGATGACAGGCACAGCTACGGCATTGCGTTGCTAGGCAACAGCAGGAAGCCGGCTTCTGCTCTAATGGAAGTGGCTTCCTGCAGCAATGCCTGTGTAAAACATGTGAGCTGAGCTGTGGCTGGACTGGACAGGGGGGAGGGAATCCCCCCTTGATCTCATTCAGGAGGATGCAGTGAACCCTTCACTGTCAACACGTGCCCATGGATGACTGGACGATGGGACAGGGAAGCAGCTGTTATATGGATGTCTGGAATCATCCATGCCTAGAATGAGATCGGTATGGAGGGGGAAGGGGGTTTGGAGAGGGGCAGACAGTTATCTGACAGTCACACACATCAAATCAATAGCTGCCACTGTGAGTGACCAGATGTGTGTTCTCAGTACTGCAATGCCCTCAGTCCAACTCCCCTCACATACATCCTGCATTGGGGGGGGGGGGGGGGCTGCAGTAACTAGGGGGTACTCTATAGGCAGTAGCAGTGTTAAGCAGACTTGCCCAATTACCTCCTTCGTCATCCTCCCAGACCCCAAAATGTGTCCCTGTTAGCCCTGTAAAGTCCGTGACTCACCTGAGCAGTCAGGAGCACAGCAGATCGGCCTACAGGGGGCTGGGAAAATCCTCAGGTCGCTGCCACTAACCTAGCCCATACCTACACCTAACTGTAACACAGCTATTGTGCTGTCCTGTGCCCAAATTATAGGCTATGGCTAATAATTTTAGAATTTTGACATGGGCCCCTATAGTGGCACCCAAATGACCTACTTTGGGGGGGCACTTTGGAAGCTCAGCCTCTGTTGCTGGGGAACTGGGGAACCTTGTCCCGGCCCTGGCTGTGATCCATCTTCCTGCATCATTAGGTGAGTATTCACTTGTTCACAGCAGGACTGATCCTGCTGAGATCAGGTGCAGCTAATAAGTCCAGCAGGAAAAGTTACCAACCTGGGGAATGTGTACTGTAAGCTACTTAGTGCAATACAGTTTAGAATACAGATGCAAGACTAGAAAAATAATGTACATTGACCTTATTTTCAGTTTTGGAAATTAATAGCTAGCTGCACATTGAAATGAGATAGTTTTAAATAACATTAACACATTTGTGCAGTACTGACAGCAGTGGCGTAACAATAGGGGATGCAGAGGGCTGGGACCGAACTGGGGCCTCTGGACAAGGGGACCCATTAGGGGTCATCCTTTATGGGTCATCCTTGCACTTACTGTACCAATCTGTGTCCTGCAGCTGCACCACTATATTTACATTTTCATCATGTTCTGATATAAGACAGAAGATAAATGTATTGGTAGAACATTGAAGTTGATTTAAAGGAACTTTTCTCTTCCTCATTTCTTCAGGATCTCCTCTCTCCATGCCACAACCTACTTTGTTCTGTTGGAATCTAGCCTGTGGAGAAATTGAAGAGGTAATAAGAATAGAATACAGCCAATAAACGATGCGTACATGTAAAAAGGGCGCCTGAAAAAAGGGCACTTGATGTAGCCAATAAATGGGATTTTTCGGTTATAAAAGGGCGCCAGAAATTGCTGATAAACATGATTTCCTGTATAAAAGGGTGCCGGATGTAGCCGATAAACATGATTTAGATTATAGCAGGGCGTGGATATATCCGATATATGGGATTTAATTCACAAAAGGGCGCCTATTGTTAGCCAGCGATGTGATTCCATTTACAAAAATCACCGGATGTAGCCGCTATTGGAATATAACCCTAACCCTAACTTTAACCCCACATAGTACCTAACCTTAAAGAGACTCTGAGGTCTCTTTTTTTTCCCCTGCTTTTCTCATATAATCCTGTTCGGCATGAATGCCCCAGTGAAATCGCCGTATCCTCAGGGCAGATGGGTGATTTATGACTGAGGATTAGCCCTGCAGAGCTCCAGGGCTCACAGGGCTTCACTTCCTCAATGAGGCAGAGCTTCAGGCTGTAGCTCTGCCTCCTCTGCAGTCAACCTCTGCGGATCACTGCATCTCCCTGCCCCTCCCAGTCTTCTTTCACTGAGAGGGGCGGGGAGGAGGAAGAGATTCGCGAATATTGATTGCGGAGAGGCTGAGCTACAGCTCAAAGCTCAGCCTCTCCAGGAAGAGAAGCCCTGCAGGCCAGGGCAGCACAATTTTCTGGTCTAAAACACAGCAATAAATCACCCATCTGCCGCAGGGATGCAGCGATTTCACTAGGGCATTCATGCTGAACAGGATTATATGAGAAAAACAGGGAAAATAAGAGACTTCAGAGTCTCTTTAACCCCCATGGTGGTGACTAACCTTAACCCCCCTGGAGCCTAATCTTAACCATCCATGGTGATGCCTAGCCCTTAAACCCCCCTGTGCCTAATCTTAACCTCCCATGATAGTGCCTAACCTTAACACAGTATTCAGTGAGATTGTTGTAGCTGCAGTTTTTGAAGGATATAACTGGTATTTTGTGCAATCATTCATGGTAGCCGCATTTTCTGTCAAAGGTATAAATGATATTCAGTGAGATTGTTGCAGCCACAATATTTGAACAAAATAATTGGTATTCTCTGTGATTGTTGTAGCAGCATTTAATGACAAAGATAAAAACTGTATTCACAGTGATTTTTGTAGGTGCAATATTGCAAAGATATAACCGGTAAAGATATAACCAGTATTTGCCTTGATCAAAAAACTGGTATTTTGTGTGGATTGTAGTTGCTACAAATGAAATGAAACAAATAATGAGGCCAAAATGTGGTTGAAAAATATAGCCGGTATTATATTAAAGGCATATAGTGTAAGCGTAATTTAAATCAGGTCCTTTATTGTAACTGCAAACATTTTTAACCAAATGCAGACCGACGCAGTATGAATCTAGGTCCAGCAGGTGGTGCTAAGAGGGGTGGGGCTTACCAGCCACTCACCATCCCTTCTTTTGTTCTCTATCACTTTTTTCTCAGCTTATACTGTGCAGAGTGCCCAAACCCTGTCCTCAAGGCCCACCAACAGTGCATGTTTTGCAGAAAACCACAAAAATTCACAGGTATAGCAATTAGTGTCTCAGCAGAGCTGATTATTTACCTGTGTGGATTTCCACAAACATGCACCGTTGGCCTTGAGGACAGGGTTGGGGAACACTGCTGTATACCATCTTTTTAACATTTAATAAGCATAGCCATGCTAAAAGAGAGAGAGAGAGAGAGAGAGAGAGAGAGAGAGAGAGAGAGAGAGAGAAGTAGTGTTAACAATTAGTATGATTTGCTTTCTAGTTGCTGATTATGTAATATGTGTCTTTAAACAGAGACATTTCATTTAGCACGTTTTCACTTCAAATACACATTCAGGTGCAGGAGACTTTAAAGGTCATGTATAATGACTTTTGTTGTTTTTTATTTTCATATGTATACTTTAACCATCCTGGACGTGATTGTCATGTTCAGCCGGCTGCTGCTGTGCTTCTGCGCGCTCCAGCACGTGATCGCTCGTGCACCCGTGTGCCCACCGGTAGCCCGGAGATCATGAATGGGAACATAGTTCCCTTTCATTGATCTAAGTACCTGGCAGAAAAAAAACGACGGCTTCTTATCATAGGCCGCGGTCTTTCTGACAAAAATAAAAAGTTTCCCGTCCTCCTTATGCTTTCTGGAAGCGAGCACTTCGCTTCCAGGGCTAAAAAAAGATAAAAAAAATCTCACTGTGGCCATCTTGTGGCCAAATAGTAAAACTACATCTACGTACATTTTTTTTTAAAATAAAATAAGCACACATTATTACATTTAAAATTAACTGTTTACCTCCCCCACCAAAAATGACCCAAATAAAATTTTTATTGAAAAAAAAATTACAGCGCGTAGCAATGCCTCTCTTAAAAAAAATGCCTTCTGCTTTGTCTATATTAAGATTGAGAAAGCAGAATTTTTTTTTTTTTTAGTAGTTAGAAATTTTCTTCAAAAAAAGGCTTTGTTTCACTGTAATCTGCAGCCAAAATATAGGGATATGGGAATCATGTGAGTGACATGCATGCAAAAGTGGCGCCCAGAAATCGGGGAGCTGGAAATAACGGCTAGTAAAATATCTGTAAATTTACTGATATTCTACTATTTTTTTGTGCAAATTCCAATAGTAAAATAACAGTAAATGTTACAGTTACTTTTCTACAGCTAAACCTAACTAATTCTCACACAGAACCCTCCCTCTACTGATGTCTAACCCTAACCACAACCGCTTTCAGTTTTATCTGACTGGACTGGAAATGTACACCTTTTGTGTGTGAATAATATACCCATAGAAACACAGACAAAACTGATACAAAACTGAAAAGGCATGACTGGACCAGAAATCTACAGATTTATGTGTGAACAAATCCATAGAAACACATACAAAATGGATGCCAACTGTTAAAAACAGGACAGGACGTGACACCTTTTTATATGTGAATCTGTCAGTTTTGTATCTGTCTTCTATGGCTGTGTTCACACATAAAATGTGTGCATTTCTGGTTCAGAAAGGTAAAACTGATAGAAAACTGACAGGACAGAACAGCACTGGACTGGACTTAAAATGTACAGACTTATGTAGAATCTCAGCTCTGCCTGTTCAGTAAGCCAGCACCTATTCAGTAGGAGACCTTAGGCAAGTCTCCCTAACACTGCTACTGCCTATAGAGCGCGTCCTAGTGGCTGCAGCTCTGCTCTGGCGCTTTGAGTCCGCCAGGAGAAATGCGTGATATAAATGTTCTGTGTCTGTGTTTGTGTTATGTGTGAACGAAGCCTATTTATTTGAGGAATCCAATTTTACTTTGTTATTAAGTGGTCTTGTTTTTCAACTTTTTTATACCTGAGTTTGCCAGCAGAACATGTATCAATAAAGGATGCCCACCATTTCTTATTTTTAGTAAATGATGTATATTTTGAAGAGTAAATATTTCTTTAAAATGTTATTATGGTACAAGTCTTTTGTGCTTTTAATGGGTTTTAAGAATGCCAAGGCTACTCATGTATGTGCATTTAAGCAGTGTTTATCATTACCACCCACGTAAACGTTTATCTTCCATTCAAAAAATGTAATGCAGTATTTATTTTTTTACAATACTACTGAAGGTCTTGCGTATGTATTCAGCAGTCCATCACATTGCTCAGAATGCTTTTTTTATAGTGAATTTATTACCTTAAATGCGTGTCAAGGTACCATGCCTGGTTCACAAACTGCTAATACCTGCTCTGCCAGGCCTGGTTCACATTGGGCACATTACCGCGATCACATTTGTGATTTGGCAGCCCAAGTCTCGTGATTTGCCTTAATTCAGCATGATTTGCGCTTGTGATTCCCGTCAATAGAATGAAAATCACAGCACGATTGCCCCCAAAGCGCTGCATGCAGCATGTTTGTGAATGATCACAAATGCTGCAGTGTGAATGTATCCATAGGGATACGCACCCTAAGGGCTGGTGCACACTGCAAGAGCTTTTCTGAGCGCTTTGTGATTTTAAAAGCTCTTGCTAATGTTATCCTATGTGTGTGTTCACACTGGAGCGATGTGATTTTGAGAAGAATCCCTCATAGCATTGCATTAGCAAGAGATTTTCAAATCACTAGCGCTTAAAAAGCTCTTGCAGTGCGCACCAACACCAAGACTGACAATTGAATCTTTAGGGTATTTGTTACATACGGCTTTAGGACATTTTTATGATTAAAAAACTGTAAGGGTAAATGGGAGGAGGAGTACACTCCAATCACTTAATAAGATCACTTTTTTATAAAAATATGAACTTTATTAATTTCATTATGAACATTCAAAATGTTAACTCACAAAGTAACCCACCACCTATCTATAGCATACCACCCCAGCATTCATGCACACATCCATACAGGGACAGAGTTCTTTCTTTAAGGTGATCACCAAAAAATATGTCCATGTATGTTTTAGGTGCACTCTGAAAGTTGAAGAAGTACTAATACTGCACAGTTTCTTTGGGTAGTATAAACGTTAGGATGTTAATGGACAGAGACACATATTTATGGCTCCTGATTGGCAACGCGTACACAGTAGAGCAAAAAAGCCAGTCCCAAATAAGCAGACTTTAGCATAGGCAGGACCAAGCAGCATCAGGCACATGACTTGTAGCAAAAAAGCAGAAAGCAATATGCAGCACGTCACTTGTAAAGCACATGTATGGCTGTATACTCTACCGATTCCACAGCATTGCCATAAGTCCAGGTCCCAAGTGTCCCATTAGGCAGAATCCATGGATGTCACAGATAGGGTCCGGGTCTGGAAAGACATTTATCATCCAAGGTGTGCAGCCGATATGTAGCCGCCAGTGAATCTCCATCACTGTGTATCGGCTAGTGCACTGCACAGGCAACGTTGTAGGTGGTACAGACCGGGAATGCCGGTGGCAGCAGGGAAAGGAGACAGGCTTCGCCGCGGGTTTAACACGCACGCCGTGTATACCCAACATGTTTCGCCGGCTCACTTCCGGCTTTCTCGAGGGGTTGTGTCAGCAAGTATGCGTCAACATCCATTCACTTCCTAATTGTGCAAAATCCTGGCCAATCATCGATGAGACCACCCGCACTTCCGGCCCTCCATTGGAACGCAAGCTGCGACCATAGGTGGGGAGGAAAAGAAGGGGCGGAAGCCCCGAGATGGCCATTAATATAACAACAGAAGCATTATCCATTAGAACATTTAATGCGGATACATGCCGGCATAAAAATATAGATAATTCAAAACACAATTGCCTGTACGGCTCCAGGGTAATACACCCGGGGTAAAGGTTGGAGTTCACCAACCAACCATGTTTACAAAAAGAAAGGCTGGCCACTAGATACAAGTGGGACCGCGATGCTGTACAGAGAAACGTCCATATCGCATCAGGCCCAGGCAGTGCTTCTGTATGGTCACACCAGAAGGTAAGGTGGTGCGCCGTCAGACACAGGACACCAGGGAGGGGACACACTATAAAGGTTGAAAGGGAGAATAGCTTTGAGAATCATTCAGGCTCGGGGGGACAGTAGCTTTTAACTCGAAAATCCAGCGTGCCTCTCTCTGGAGGGCCAATCCATCAAAATTACCCAAACATACAAACTGGTGACAGCGCTCATGGATGCATCTGATTGCAAGCCTACAGAGGCAATGCAGAGCCCCTCTGGAACTAAATACACGCCCTGAATGCAAAGCAGATGCAAATTGTGTACTAATTTTAATCTAAAGCTTTTTGAAGTGATTTTGAAACAGTGAATGCAGCTGGCCACTAGTATACTTACATTCAATTCATACAGCAGGGGGAATGGCAGCGCTTTCAAAACTCATACACAAATTATAACCTAATAGACTTCCCCACGGCGGTGACGTACCACCTTGGCCTGTAGTAAAAGTTTTAGTCCAGTAGTTGTTGGAGCGCTGCACATCATGGCAGATAAATCATTCAGGTATAGGTTCACGCCTCACTGAAGCTATGTCCCCCCTTTGTGCCTGCAATGAGTGTTGGTGTGAAATCATTCAGGTATGAGTTTTGAAAGTGCTGCCATTCCTCCTGCTGTATCAAAATATCCCCCCCCCCCCCTCTGGATATTGGTGTGGACATGGTCCAAACCAATAACTCTTGAATTCTTATAATTCCCTGCATGGGCTGTCTTAAAGTGGCGGGCTACTGGTGAAGGGACCTCCAGATCCGTACTCTTGATTTTAGTTATATGTTCATTAATTCGTCTCCTTAGCTCCCTCTTGGTCTTCCCGACGTAGAAAGTTCCACACGGGCAGACCAAGAGGTAAATCACCAAGATCGTATCACAATTGACTAAATGATGTAGGGTCCAGGTCCTGCCATCCGGTAGTTCCACCACTCTGCCCGCTTGCATGTAACGACAGACGGTGCACCCTCCACACCTGTAGGTACCCGTAACCCTACAGTGTTTTGGGGCACCCTCTGCCCCAGGGAAGTGACTGCTAACAAGGAGATCCCTAAGGGAGGGAGCTCTCCTAAAAGAGAAATTTGGGGATTTAGGGATGAAGGCCGCTAATTTGGGGTCATTATGTAAGATGTACCAGTGGCGTCTAAAGACCTCTGTAATTAGGCCATGCTGGACACAGAACTTCGTGCAGAATCTTATGTCATTATCGACACGTAATGATCGACGTTGTGTGCCAATTAATGTTCCATGATCAGCATGAACTGCGTGTTGATATGCGCGTCTGAGGTGGACATCGCGATATCTATCCCCTATCCTTGAACCTCTTACGTAGATCTCTGGCCTCTACATTGAAAGTGGCCAGATCAAAACAGTTCCTCCGTACCCTCAAATACTGTCCGGTAGGGATCCCTCTGACATTATGTGATGGGTGGAAGCTGTCTGCTCTTAATAATGAATTGGTGGCCGTCTCTTTGCTGTATAAGGTTGTGGAGACATTGCCCTCAACGTCCATTAAAATTCTCAGGTCCAGGAAGGGGACAGATGCGTCCCCACCTGAAATGTGAAACGCAAATTCCGCTCGTTAACGTTCAGTCGGTTCACGAAATCCGTGAGCAGCCCGTGCCCACCGATCCAGAACAGCAACATTTTGTCAATTTACCCGTGCCATGCCACAATTTGGCACAGGTACATTGACATAGAGTCATCAGAGAAGATCTGTCGCTCCCAATCCCCCAGGTACAGGTTAGCATACGATGGGGCACATGTCGTTCCCATCGCCGCCCCCTGCACCTGGAGGTAGTGGGTCCCCTTGAACACAAAGATATTGTTCCATAGCAGGAACTCTAATAGTGCCAGTAGAAACCCATTATCGGCCACATGGGAAATGCTCAACTCACTAAGAAACTTGCAATTCAGCCAGAATGCCCGGCCGAGTCACGCTTTCTCACGCATGCCCGGCCAGATGTGCCTGCGTGACTCAGCCAGGCATTTGGGCTGAATTGCGGGGGACAATAGCCACTCAGTGAGATGGTGAGGGATGAGCAGTCTTAAGGGGGCTTAAGGGAGCCTCAGGTAAGTATGGAACCTGAAACGCCTCTCGTCTCAGGTACATTTTAAGAATTGTGAACACAATTATTGGGCATGTGATGGTGGGAACATATAATTACTCCAACCCACCATGTGACCAGCTCCGGTGTTGTAGGTAATCATATGCAGGGCTATTTTCACATGTACAGGCTCTAGTAAATTTTGGGAGGGGCGGTTGGTAAAAGTGGGCCTTGGGTAGTAAGAAGTACAAATCCGGCCCTGCTAACACTGCTACTGCCCATAGAGCGCATCCTAGTGGCTGCAGCTCTGGTGCTTTGAGTCTGCCAGGAGAAAAGTGCGCTATAAATGTTCTGTGTCTGTGTTTGTGTTATGTGTGAACGAAGCCTATTTATTTGAGAAATCCAATTTTACTTTGTGTTTATGTGGTCTTGTTTTTAAACTTTTTTATACCTGAGTTTGCCCGCAGAACATGTAACCACCATTTGTTATTTTTAGTGAATGATGTATATTTTGAAGAGTAAATAGGTCTTTAAAATGCTACTATGGTACAAGTCTTTTGTGCTTTTAATGGGTTTTAAGAATGCCAAGGCTACTCATGTATGCGAATTTAAGCAGTGTGTATCATTGCCACCCACGTAAACGTTTATCTTCCATTCAAAAAATGTAATGCAGTATTTATTTTTTTACAGTACTATTGAAGGTCTTGCGTATGTATTCAGCAGTCCATTACATTGCTCAGAATGCTTTTTTTTATAGTGAATGTATTACCTTGAATGCTTGTCAAGGTTCCATGCCTGGTTCAAAAACTGCTAATACCTGTTCTGCCAGGGCTGGTTCACATTGGGCACGTTACCGCGATCACATTTGGGATTTGGTAGCCCAAATCTCGTGATTTGCCTTGATTCAGCATGATTTGCGCTTGTGATTCCCATTCAATAGAATGAAAATCACAGCGCGATTGTCCCCAAAGCGCTGCATGCAGCACGTTTGTGAATGATTGCAAACGCTGCAGTGTGAATGTATCCATAGGGATACATTAGGAGCAGCGCTTTGCTGATTGCTGGTGATCAGCAAAACGCTGAAAAAGCACCCTGTGTAAACTAGCTCTAAGGGTTGGTGCACACTGTCAGGAACCGGTCCCGTGGCACGCCTGCAGATACGGTTCCCGACTGCGGGTTTGAGCAGATCAAGCGGGGAGCAGCCTTATTTAAGCTACAACAAGGCTGTCGCCCCTCAAAGCACTTCTCACTGCCACCACTAGCTGCTGCTAGACACTTCAACGATTCCCACTCTGCTGTCGAGTGATCTGCACGCAGTCCGCGTTTCCATATTTGGGTCAGCTTTGCGCTTAGGCCAAACACGGGAATGCCGCGCACACAATACAATCGTACAGTAGCAAGGCACAATCAGGCACTGAACTTGTAATGTAAATTACACTGCAGTCTCTTTCTAGGCTATGAGCTAGTTTAGTACATCAGAAGTCAAACTTATTAAACAAAGATTTAATATTTCTGAAAAAAAAGTGGAACAATGCAGAAAATAATATATACAAAAGAGTTACAAAAAAAAACAAAGTAAAAATTACAAAGATACACAGTAAAATTACAAAGATTTAATATTCCAGAAAAAAAAGTAGAACAATGCAGAAAATAATATATACAAAAGATTTGCAAAAAAAAAACAAAGTAAAAATTACAAAGATACACAGTAAGACAGTTTGCGTAAAATAAAATGGGAAAAAAATTACCAATACGAGGTCTGATTGTTGTTTGCGAGGAGAACGCAGTTGCTGGTCAGACCAGGATAGTCCTAGCGTCTTGCTATCTCCAAAGAACTACAACTCTAAATCTTCCTAGCTGAGATTTTATAGCCAGATTTGTGGCCCGGGGCCACTCAAATGTCCAGATCCAGGAACAATCCAATTTCCTCAGGTGTGACAACACATCCTTCCTGAGTTTCCTGTTAGCCTTTGAAGTTTGCAGAGATTTCCCATCTCCCCATAGATCTAATTTCCACAGGTAGAATTGTAGTCTGGCACACACATCAAAAGACTTTTTGAGTAAGGCTTCCTGACTTCTTCAACATTCCAGCAGGCTGTCATATGTAAATTCCTGGCTCAGGCTGGTGTGATCTGCAGCCAGTCCAGGTGACAATAGTACACATTTGAGACAGTATTTCACAGCAGATCAAAAGGTGGGGACATGACTGCTATTGGCCTAATCAGCCATCTCCTAATTAGAGGCTAGCAAACCAATTTAGCAGTTCCTGCTCCTACTATTCACAAGAGTTCACCCTTCAGATGCAAATGTACTATATACTGGCCTACAGAAGATCCAATTAGCAGCTTCCAACTTCCAGAGGAACTGAATACAGACTCAAAGTACTTCATACTGTCATACAGACAATCACAGCTTCCCCCAAAGCCAGACTGGCTTTAGCAGACATACACATGATACAGTCAGAAAAATGAAAAATATGGCTTCCACGAGATACAATATGGCTGCTATGTTCTGCAGTACATATCATCATCACCACATAGATCTTCACACACACTGCAAGAGCTTTTCTGAGCACTTTGTGATTTTAAAAGCTCTTGCTAATGTTATACTATGTGTGTGTTCACACTGGAGCGATGTGATTTTGAAAATAATCCCTCATAGCATTGCATTAGCAAGAGATTTTAACCACTTAACGACCAGCTAACGCCCATAGGCGTCAGCAGGTCTTAAGTGGTTTACCATGGAAACGGCCGCTCCCATGTCAGCGGCTCGCCGGCAAAATGTAAACACACGGGGAAGAAATCCCCGCTGTTTACATCATACGGCACTGCTGCGCAGCAGCGCCGTAGGGCAGATCGGCGATCCCCGGCCTCTGATTGGCCGGGGATCGCCGCCATTTGATAGGCTGAAGCCTATCCTACAATGCGCAGGACGGATATCCGTCCTGCGCACTTCACAGCCAGAGTGAGAGGGCGGAAGAGGTAGGGAGGGCGGAAAATGCTGCGGAGGGGGGCATTCAGGAGCCCCACCCCCCGCTCGGCCACACAGAGCATCGGCAATCAGACCCCCCAGCAGGTCATCCCCCTAGTGGGGAAAAAAGGGGGGAAGTCTGATCGCCCTGCTGTATTCACGATCTGTGCTGCGGGCTGCAGAGCCCACGCAGCACAGATCTCTAAAACACAGCCCGGTCCTTAAGTGGTTTTTAAAATCACTAGCGCTTAAAAAGCTCTTGCAGACTGACAATTGAATCTTTAGGGTATTTGTTACATATGGCTTTAGGACATTTTTATGATGTCTGAGCATCAGTAAGGCTAGGTTTCCATTTGTGTGCGAAAACAGGCTGATTCCTTGGCTACGAATTCGGATGGAATTTGGCAGCCTATAGAACTCTAGGCAGAGCATCCGAATTTGTGGCCGAGGAAAAATCTGAGGCCCTACAGCATAAATGCTCACATCACTGTCCAAATCCCATAGCCATGCATAGTGCGGCTAGAGGGATTCGGCTGTGAGACATTTCACAGCTGTGCCGCAAGACGCATGCTGCGCACACGTGGAAACAGGTCCTAAAGGCTACCTATTCATGAGTGATAAAGATAAAGAAAAGTTTTGGTATGTTTCAAAGAAAGCACTGGTGAATGTGCAGGCATGGTATAGCTACAACATTGAAAAGGAAATTGTATCTTCTAATGGCAGCACCATGCATGGTCTACTGTTCATTTTTATTATGTTCTATTTGATTTTTTGCTGGGGTGTCAGATAACAATCTCATGATCTTGGTCAATACTCATGCAAACATATTGAATGAATAAATTAGATTCAATTCAAGTTTAGATATTTGGCATTCCAATAAAAATTATCCAAAAATATATTGAGTAGGGATAATCAGTGAGATGCAAATTATTTCTCCTTGCATTCAAATTTCATGAAAATTATATGCAGCTTGAAAATGGACCAAAATAACTTCCTGTTGTTTTAAGAAATCATCAATATGGAAACATTTATCACATTTCTCAAAATATGGGAACTTCCTCTGAGTAGATTAACTTTGACATCCTGATTCTAGCTCCACTGCCATGTATTAGCAGCCAAGTTAATAGGGGGGAGGTTGATGCTACATCTTGCAACTGCCTGTTTAACATATGACCAACTAAGTAAACTAAAGAAAAAAAAAAAAAAAACCTTATGATATAAATGAATTGTAGGTGTAGTATGGATAATTAATAGAACATTAGTAGCAAAAAAAAAGTCTCATTTTTACTTTCAGCAATATTGCTTTTTTTTTTTTTTAATAACATTGCATCATTCTGTCATAATTGCAGTTTACAAACCACACTCTATATTTTAAACTATAAAACAGAGCAGAGCTAATGACCCTTTGAACTTTCCTGCAGTAAAACCTTATCTTTTCTTTGACGTATAAGTGCTTCATAAAACAGGACTGTATCCGGCCCAAGTTGGGTCGAGGAGCTCAAATAAGCTCTTTTGCATAGATTACAACTTAAATTTCTTAACTCATACTAGAAAGCTCTTTTATTTGCAACTGATGTTCTCATACGTTTATTTTCACTTCGAGTTGCTTTAACATGCTGAATCTCATTGGCTGACATGAGTTTCTATGTATGCTGGCCATTGGGTTTTAAACCCCCACTATTGGAAAAATGTATTATAGTTTAGGATTGTGTGTTAAGGAGAAAGAACCTCTTTTATTGCCTTCATGTTTCCCCATCTGTGAGATTTTGTGTCACTTTCTTTTTAGACAAGACACATTGGAATTTCTCCAAGAGTGACAGAGACATTTTTTTGTAGAAAGTGGTATTAGAATTTTGAATTGTGCCTGATTTCCTGTCCCCTGAGAATACTAATTTTCCTATTAAAACCACAAATCTCCATGTTGTACCCAGGAATAGAGATGGCCCGGATGGTTCGCTGGCGAACGGTTCCCGGGGAACTTCCGTGGTTCACGTTCTCGGAGAACCGTGAACTTTCCGGAAGTTTGATTGGCCCCATAGTGCATCATTAGAGTCAACTTTGACCCTCTACATCACAGTCAGCAGGCACATTGTAGCCAATCAGGCTACACTCCCTCCTGGAGCCCCCCCCCACTTATAGAAGGCAGGCAGCGTCAGGCATTGGACTCACTCGTGTGCCTGCAGTAATTAGAGAAGGAAGAGCTGCTGCTGCTGCTGCAGAGAGAGCTATAGGGAAAGCTTAGTTAGGCTCTTGTAGGCTTGTTAGCTTGCTCCTTGCTGATTCTTATTGCTAAAAAAAGCACCCCTCAACAGCTCTTTTGAGAGCTAATCTTGTTCATGTGATCTATTTTTTTTGTGTGTGTGTGTGTGGCCCACCTGCATTATATACAGCCCTGTCAGTCAGTCACAACTGGCCTTTGGCCCTTTGGTGGTAGTTACTACTGTGCCAGGTGCAGATTTGCAATACCTATCACTGCATATAACTACCTGTTGTTCACAGTGCACCCACCCACGTACGTGAGCGCACGCAGTGTCACTGTGCCTGTGCGGTACCTGTCTGTGTGTGACAGGTGTACATTATAATACCCATCACTACATAAACCTACCTGTTGTTTACAATGCACAATTTTTAAGGCTGCTGCTAGCAGCGGCCGCTATAATAACTTTTCTGGTGTGTGTACATGCCTGCCTAATTTTTCTGGCTGCACTGCAGCTGCAACAACAATACAAAAGGCATGTACATGTGCCAATTCCCCTTCGTGATCGTTACCTTGCCGCGGTGAAGGGGCTTGCACAGGGTTGCTCGCCAGAGATTGCGAATTCAAATTTACCCGTGATCATGGGTAGATTTTCATGATTGCAGAACTCGAATTCGAAGAGCTATACTGCTCCCGAATTCGAAGTCGAATGTACCCAAATAGTCACTCTCAAATTCGGCCGTGATCACGGATGTTAACGCGTTATCACGAATTTGGCTTCGGTAACCATGGGAAGACGTCATTGGGCCAATAGAAGGCCCCAGCTGAGGCCCTAGCAACCAATCAGTGGAGGGGAGTCTGGCCCTCCCCTCCTCTATATAAGGCGGCGGCCATCTTAGGGAGCCCATCCTTGCTTGTGACTCTGCGGTACTGAGAGCATCTCCAGTGCTGCTGCACATCTTAGCAAGTGCTTTTCAAGTGTTATACACAGCGTTTTACCTCCTGAACACATTCTACACACATTGATTATATTGTTTTATAGTTAGCATCCCACCCTCCTGCTCATCCAGCATCAGCAGCAGGAGCACAGAAACTCATTGCTCCCCCCTTGGGCAGCCAGTCCTCAGTGGCCTCATCTGCTCCCTCCACAGTCGCCTCTTCATCCTCCTGTGCAGGCAAATGCCGCCAGACCCTGCTCAGCGAGTCCTTTCCCAGTGTGACCAAGGTTCTGCCTCCCACCAACAGGCACATCTGTGTGCTGAACGGGTTGCTTGCCCGGGCCATGTGCTCCCAGCTCCTGCCATACTCCTTTGTGCAGGAGGGGAGTGACATGAGTATGCTCCTGCAGTATGGGATCCCGGAGTGGCAAATTCCCAGCCGCCACTATTTCTCCCACACGGCGATCCCAGCACTGCACCGCTTTGCTATGGCGAACGTGGGACGCTCACTCGATCATGCCATGTCACCATGGATTCATGGAGCAGCCGTTTTGGGACCGACCGCTACCTGTCCTTCACGGCCCACTGGGTCAGTCTGGTGAAATGCGCCAGCGAGGAAGCAGCAGGTCTACCCTCAGGCGCATCAGCACCATCCACACCACCAGTAGTCCACTATGTGGTGCCACCACGTGGGGCCAGGGAAGAAGCAGCAGCTCCCGCTGCCAAGCGACCCCGCCTTAACAGCAGCGTGAAGGCCTGCCATTGCCAAGCGCTGCTGGAGATGAGAAGCCTGGGGAAAAACAGTTTGACGGCAGCCAGCGTGCTCCGCTACCTGAGGGAGCAGGAGAAGACATGGCTGACCCCCAGAGGCTTCAGAGTCGGATTTGTGGTGTCCGAAAATGCGGCCAACCTGCTGGCTGCCATCAGAGGGGACACTTGACCCACATCCCCTGCTTGGCCCACGTCCTGAACCTGGTGGTGCAGAAGTTCCTGCGCACCTACCAGGGGATGGACAATCTGTTGGAAGCGGCTTTCCGCCCGCTCAGCTACTGCTGCAGCAAACCTGGCCGACATGCAGCAGCTTGAGGGCCTGCCACTACACCGCCTTGTAATCGATGTGCCAACTGGCTGGAATTCTTCCCTGACGATGTTGGAGCGGCTGGTTGAGCAGAGGATGACTGTCAACCACCACATCGTTGAGGCCACTTTCGCACCACCAAACTCCAGCTCCTCTCCAACGCACAGTGGGGGCAGATGCAGCAGGTCTGCTTGGTGTTGGCTCCCTTCCTGCAGGGAACTAACCTGGTCAGGGAGGAACGGGCATCCCTCTGCCAGTGGGTGCCCTTTGTTTGTCTGCTGGACAGGACACTTTGTGATCTGCTGGGTGTGGGAGAGGAGACCCTGATGCAGCTGGAACAGCAGCCACCTGCGCAGTCCACTGCGCAGGATTTTAAGTTGTTGGAAGAGGAGGAGGAGGTGTTAGAGGTCCTGGACGTTGCTGTTGAGGGGGAACAGCGGAGCGCTGCTGCAGTGGTGCGAGGGTGGAGAGAGGAGGAAGAGGCTCAGAGACCAGAAGAGGAGGAGGACAGCGTTGTGGCCGCTGACCCTGATGTCTCTGCTGGATGGACCACCCTGTTCCCCATGGCAGCACACATGCTGCGGTGCCTGCACACAGACCCCAGGGTGAAGCAGATGCGTGCTCGGGAGGACGCCTGCATCAGCATGATCCTGGACTCATGGCTGAAGGGGAAGGTGGCTCAGTTCCTGCCTGCTGGAGACCCTGAGCAGCGAACAAGGGAGTTGCAGGAGATCCTTGTTCGGCGATTGGAGGAGGCTTTCCCCCAGCCTTCCACCCCCTTTGCCCCTGTCCAGCGAGCACAGCAGCTGGTGCCTGCAGCCAACAGCAGCAGCAGTATCAGGTGCCCAGGAGACCTGCTGTCCTTGACAAAGGCACTCTACATGACGGTAGAGCAGCCGAGAGAGGAGGTGCGTGCAGCAGCATCCTCCACTCAAAGTTACAGCAAGCACCTGACCCGGAGGGTGGCCGACTACATGGGGTCCTTCAGTGGGCTTGACACCGGCAAGGAGCCTGTGGACCCTTTGGAGTACTGGGTCGAGCGCTTGCAGATCTGGAGTGAGCTGGCGCAGTACGCCCTGGAAGTCCTGTCATGCCCCCTTTCCTGCGTGCTGTCCGAGAGGTGCTTCAGTGCGGACAGAAGCGTGGTCACTAAGAAGCCGTGGATAGACTCACATTTTTGAAGATCAACCAGACCTGGATTGAAGGCACGTTCCAGGCACCTGTTGTCGGCGAGAGGAGGACATGAGGTGCTTGGAAATTATTTTTTCGCAACATCAACCTTCAGCCCCCTGCTAATTTGGCATGGTTTTTCTGTAGCTGCTGTAGTACCACCGCTAGGGACCATGGCCCGTTACATTGCCTGCTGCCACACGGCACTCCTCCTCTTGCTGCTGCTGTATTTAACCTCCTGCTGTCTATGTTCCCACCGCCAGGGTCCACCGAATTTTGCACTGCTGCCATGCGCCACTAGCTATTACGCCACTACAATAGCTACATTTTGTTGTAAAAAATATATATATTTCTGAGGTGTCTTGGTTGAAAACTGTGCTGTCCCAGTTGTGTATTGGACACAATGTGGGCTTCACGACTGCTGTCTGAAACCTCCTGCTGTTTGTATTTATTTACAGCCGTGGTACCAATGCTGGGACCATGGCCTGTTACATTGCCTGCTGCCAAACGTCACTCCTCCTCCTCCTGCTGCTGCTGTATTTAACCTCCTTCTGTCTGTGTTCCCATCGCCAGGGTCCACAGAGTTATGTGCTGCTGCCATGCGCCACTAGCTATTATGCCACTACAATAGCTACAGTTTTTGTTTAAAAAAATATATATATTTCTGAGGTGTCTGGGTTGAAAACTGTGCTGTCCCAGTTGTGTATTGGGCACAATGTGGGCTTCACGACTGCTGTCTGGAACCTCCTGCTGTTGGTGTTTATTTACAGCCGTGGTACCAACGCTAGGTGCCATGGCCCGTTACATTGCCTGCTGCCACACATCACTCCTCCTCCTCCTCCTCCTGCTGCTGCTGTATTTAACCTCCTGCTGTCTCTGTTCCCACCACCAGGGTCCACAGAATTATGCGCTGCTGCCATGCGCCACTAGCTATAACGCCACTACAATAGCGACATTTTTTGTTTAGAAAAAATATCTTTCTGAGGTGTCTGGGTTGAAAACTGTGCTGTCCCAGTTGTGTATTGGACACAATGTGGGCTTCACGACTGCGGTCTGGAACCTCCTGCTGTTGGTGGTTATTTACAGCTGTGGTACCAACGCTAGGTGCAATGGCCTGTTACATTGCCTGCTGCTACATGCCACTCCCCCTCCACCTCCTCCTGCTGCTGCTGAATTTAACCTCCTGCTGTCTGTGTTCCCACCACCAGGGTCCACAGAATTATGCGCTGCTGCCATGCGTCACTAGCAATTACGCCACTACAAAAGCTACTAAAATATATATTTCTGAAGTGTCTGGGTTGAAAACTGTGCTGTGCCACTTGTGTATTGGACACAATGTGGGCTTCACGACTGCTGTCTGGAACCTCCTGCTGTTGGTGTTTATTTACAGCCGTGGTACCAGAGCTAGGTGCCATGGCCTGTTACATTGCCTGCTGCCACATGTCACTCCTCCTCCTCATGCTGCTGCTGTATTTAACTGTGCTGTCCCAGTTGTGTATTGGACACAATGTGGGCTTCACGACTGCTGTCTGGAACCTCCTGCTGTTGGTGTTTATTTACAGCTGTGGTACCAACGCTAGGTGCCCTGGCCTGTTACATTGCCTGCTGCCACATGTCACTCCTCCTCCTCATGCTGCTGCTGCTGTATTTAACCTCCTTCTGTCTGTGTTCCCACCGCCAGGGTCCACAGAATTATGTGCTGCTGCCACTAGCCGCCACTAGCTATTACGCCACTACAATAGCGACATTTTTTATTTTAAAAAAATATCTTTCTGGGGTGTCTGTGTTGAAAACTGTGCTGTCCCAGTTGTGTATTGGACACAATGTGGGCTTCACGACTGCTGTCTGGAACCTCCTGCTGTTGGTGTTTATTTACAGCCGTGGTACCAAACTAGGTGCAATGGCCTGTTACATTGCCTGCTGCCACATGTCACTCCTCCTCCTCCTGCTGCAGCAGCTGTATTTAACTGTGCTGTCCCAGTTGTGTATTGGACACAATGTGGGCTTCACGACTGCTGTCTGGAACCTCCTGCTGTTGGTGTTTATTTACAGCTGTGGTACCAACGCTAGGTGCCATGGCCCGTTACATTGCCTGCTGCCACACGTCACTCCTCCTCATGCTGCTGCATTTAACCTCCTGCTGTCTGTGTTCTCGACACCAGGGTCCACTGAATTATGCACTGCTGCCATGCGCCACTAGCTATTACATCACAAATGTAGCTATGCTGTGGAAGAAAAAAATTTACAACAGTTGAGGTCTGTAAGGGAAAAAACATTAAGTTGGGTACAAGAGGAAGCATATGAACACAAAAAAATGGTGGTGAAGAAGAAGATTAAGAAGAATAACCAGGTGAAAAAGAAGAAGAAGAAGAACCAGGGGAGGAAGAAGAAGACGAACCAGGTGAAGAAGAAGAACCAGGTGAAGAAAAAGAAGAAGAACCAGGTGGTGAAGGAGAAGAAGAAGAACCAGGTGAAGAAAAAGAAGAAGAAGAACCAGGTGAAGAAAAAGAAGAAGAACCAGGTGAAGAAAAAAAAAGAAGAACCAGGTGGTGAAGAAGAAGAAGATGATCCAGGTGAAGAAGAAGAAGAACCAGGTGAAGAAGAAGAAGAACCAGAAGAAGAAGAAGAAGAACCAGGTGAAGAAGAACCAGATGATGATGAAGAAGAAGAAGAACCAGATGATGATGAAGAAGAAGAAGATGAAGAAGAACCAGGTGAGAAGATGATGAAAAAACAAGTGAGGATGAACTAGAAGAAGAAGAAAAAGAAGAACCAGGTGAAGAAGAAGAAGAAGAACCGGGTGCCAGTGAAGAAGAAGGTGATGGTGATGAGAAAGAAGATGGTAAAACAGAAAAAGAAGGCGGTGAAGAAAAAGATGGAGAGAAGAAAAATAAGAAGGTGAAGACGATGAAGAAGAATAAATAAGAAATGCAGAAAAAAAGTTTTCCATAAAAAAAATTTTTTAGTTACACCTATTTAATTGTGACTTCCCTTTAAAAATTCCTCTAAGGCCATCTGAATTTGTGATCATGACAATTATCTGAATTCAATTACCGATCATGAATTCAAATTCGAATCGAATTCTATGGTCGTGATCACGCCCGAATCCAAATTTGACCTGGACCCGAATTTGAATGTACTCAAATCAAATGTGGGTACATTCGAGCATCCCTGGGCTTGCATATCACAATGAAGCAATGACCGCCAGCTATATGAGTGTCTGGGGCGGGGGGGGGGGGGGGGCACACCCAAGATAATAAGGTCGTTGCTTCATTGTGGACAGACCAAATTTGATCTGCTGGACAGTCACTGTTGTTCTATCATTGAGCTGCCACAGCCCGGCGACCATATGGGCTTGAAAACCGCCACGGCCTGCACTCTCGCCATGGTGCGCACCAGTCCAGCATGGCTGTCTCTACACAAACAGCTGTTTGCGGTGCGCAACACAGTAAGTTTGGTCTGTCAGTGTGAAGCAGTACTCTAATTGCACTCCCTGATTGATGTATACATATGCAAGATATTTTAAAGCACTTTAGGCTTGCAATTTAGCATTCAATGTGATTTCTGCCCTTAAAACGCTGCTTTGCGTCAAATCCAGATTTTTCCCTGGTACTTTTGGCATTCATACCACTCATCCATGCAAAAACTCAGATGTTAGACCCCTTAAAACATATTTTCCATTACTTTTCTGGGCAGCATAAGTGTTTCTAGTTTTCAAAGTTTGCCTCCTCATTGAAGTCTATTGCGGTTCGCGAAAGTTTGCGTGAACCAAACTTTCGCGAAAGTATTTTCTATAGTTGTTGGATCCCGTTATTTGATTTCACTTGGTAGACCTTTACGATTTTGCATGACAGTTCCAGTTATGTGAATTTTTTCTTTTAGCAACTCTTGTGCCAATACGTGACTGGTATAAAATCGATCTGTAAATAAATGGTATCCATGTTCAGGAGTGGCTTGTTTCAGATTTGTACAAAGATGAAGAATGATGCGAGCTGAAATCAGCAAGTCTGGCCTTGGCAAGCTTTCCATAGTTGGAGATCCATAATATGGTTCAAACGGAAAAAGGTCTCATAATCAGCCATAGTAAACACTCGTAGCCCCCACTTGCTTGTTTTCTGAGGATTGTACATCTTGTAAGTTGATCTTACTTTGAAACTACCGTATTTTTCAGACCCACGCACTTTTTATCCCCCAAAAAGAGGGGGAAAATGTGTGTGCATCTTACGGTCCGAATGTGGTGCCACAGACCATGTCCTTTTAAATAATGAATAATTTACTTTCATTCATACGCTGCAGAGTCCACTGCTTCCCTGTTTTCAGTGTAGAAATGGTGCCTACCATCATCCGGGCCCTAATATGGAGCAGCAGACAGACATGATTGGTGCATCCTGGGTCTTTATTTCCCACCTGATTGGCCAAAGAGTGGCTTGAAGACTTGTGATTGGCTGTGGTGGCACTTCTATGTCCTGCCCGAGTAGGTAATGCGGCCACTCGTAGTGCAGTCTGAGCGCTCCTCTCCGATTGCTCCTGGTGTGCCATTGACTCCATCTCTGATTGGTCCTGATGACGGCAGTGTTTCCTGCAATTGGTGCACATTTAGAACAGTGAATAATGATCTCGGAAGCCACAGCTGCAATCCGAGCACTCCACTCCCATCGGTCTTGGGCTCCACCTCCCCGTCTGACCTGTGGCTTCCACTCGGCTTGGAAGCTGCAGGTCAGACGGCAAAGCGGAGCCCAGGACTGATCGGAGTGGACTAACTGGGTAAGAGGCTGTGTCCAGGATCACCTGTCCCTGCATATACACTAACAGCTTCATGTGGTGGCCTTGCTGCAGCTCTATTCAGGCCACATATTTGGACATGGGTATTTTATTATTTTAATGTGTTGTGAGACAAGTGTGTGCTCAATGGATCTTTATATACTGTGCATTTTACGTTATATGTTATGAGAGCACTTTCAGGTTGATCCATTTGGTATTTGCATGCTCATTTCCCTCACGTTTTGCAAGCTGTTGCGGGTCCAGGGGGTGAAGCGCCACAAGACACCCCTGCACCATGGACAAACCATGTTAAGTATATCTTTTTTTCACATTTTTTGTCCTCTAAATCTAGATGCGTCTTATGGTCCGGAGCGTCTTATGGTCTGAAAAATACGGTAATTGTGCTTTCCTCAATTACTACATTCCTATGGTATACAAACAGGCTTCTGTATCTTTCTTTCATATGCTCTGTCATGTTCCTGACCTTCCAACCCCTAGTTTTGAGGGCCTTCATGACCACTGATGGGTGAAACATGTAGCATCCAATGGATCTGACTAAGTTGCTCACAAGAAAAGACATCTCCAAAAAGGGGGTGTAATTGATCCACCGAGTTGAGAAAAAACCCCGGATAGTTCCCCTTTCTAGCAGTGCCATCCTAATAATTATTCCAAAGTATGCCTTTATTTCCTGCATAGTAACATCAGTCCAGCTCCTCCAGATGGATCTGGGTGAAGGAGGTTTATTTTCTAACTTCCTTTTTGCAGAATCATTTGTTTTAGGAATAATTTCTTGTAATAGGGCTGGTGTACATCCCGGTTATATCCTTGCATTACACACAGTAAAGGGACAATTATGCAGCAAGCAGTCACTGGTAGGAGAGAAACTTGCCCATTTTCTGAGATCACTACCACCCTTCCCACTTTTTGCAGCCTCCCCACCTTTTGCATCCTCCCTACTTTCAGCAGAATCCCCACTTTCAACAGCCTCCCCACCTTCGTCACCTTCGTGTGATCCGTCACACCCAGGCCACCGCTACTTCAGCCTGCTGCCATTGGGCTGGAGGCTACGGACCATCTCCACTAAGACCACGAGACACAGGAACTCGTTCTTCCCCTCGGCGGTCAACCTCCTAAACTCTCTCCACATACTACCATCAACGCAAGTCCCAATGAGCAGCGGAGCTAGCCGCGATACGGCCGATCAGTCAACCGTACCAACCGACCCACAAGACTAACTGTCAGACATATCAATGTCACACTGGGACCGTGATGTATACTGTATTGCAATGCAATGTTAACTTGTCGCATCAGCTATCTGCTGCTATCCAACTATCTATCTATCTATCTATCTATCTATCTATCTATCTATCTATCTATCTATCTATCTATCTATCTATCTATCTATCTGACTATCTATCTATGTTTTCCATTTTTCCCTCCTGAGCTACAGTATATGCATTGTACTGTATTGTGCCAAAAACAATTCCGGATATGACCCAGTCATGCTCGGCGAAATAAATGATTCTGATTCTGATTCATCAGCCTCATCAGTATCAGTGTCATCACTGTAGCAATAATCATCGTCAGTGACAGTAAAGTCACTGTCATCACCAGAATCCTACACATCTGATCCTATGCTGCTGTCCTCCATATGCAGCTTTGTCTCCTCAGCCGCTGATATTCTTTTTTTGCCTGCTGCAGAGGATGCCATTGCTACTCTCTGCATCTCTGTAATGCATCTGACACTTCCTGGTTGTGCTGATTGCGCATTTCTGGTTTCAGCTAGCGGGGTACATCCAGTGTGGGCATGTGGTCTACATGCCGGGGAACACTAGGGGAGAGCGATCGGACATTGTTGGAGGACAGATGCACCTGCAAACCGCCACTATATTTATGTCCCGCTATGCAGGACATACAAGTGGTAAGGGTTAAGCTATGTACACCGGCTTGATTAAACTCAGCCAGGGCAGCGGATAAAGTCCTTGTATCCAGTGAGTATTTCACGTGTGTACATCGGCCACTCGATGTCAGCTTAAAATAAGGCATGCTGGATCTTTAGCAACCCCTAAGGGTATTTTTCTCACCACTTTTGCACAGCATCAGGCCCTTAACTCTCCTCCAAGGGATCAATCCCGATCCCTGCCAGGCAACAGTCTCATATGTGTGTATAAGGCTTTACTCCCCACTCTAAGAGGTTCTATTTGGTCATATGATCAGAGCCTGACAGAATAGATGTCCTTGATGGAGACAGTAAATTCAACATAAGTTGTTTCTCCAATGAAGAAACAGTTTAGTCCATAATAAATAACATGTTCTGGGACTGTCTGAATTGCATTCTCAAAGCATAAACATTTACCGGTAAGCAAGGAATGATTGTAGTGGTTAATTTGCAGTTAGGAATGCATCAGGCCAGGAGTCCAGTTAAAAATGGCGCAAGATGAAAAATGGTGCACCCTTCTGCCAATAAATGTATCATAAAACGCAATTTACCATTTTAACGTAAATACATTTATCGGCGGAAAAGTGCACCATTAAAAAATGCAGGGGGGCTAGTGAGGCAGCGGGGGTCGGGGGGAGAGGCAGTCGGACACTGGTGTTAGGCAGCGGGGTGGAGAGATGGAGGGAGTAGGATTAGGTGGAGGTATGGTGTGTGCATATATGCAAACATTGCCTTGTCCCGGCCGTCGACCGCTCATTCACTTCCTAGTTAGTTTGCAGGAGTCCTGCATCCAGCCAATCACCATGTGGGGACTGAAGTCACAAGTTGATTTGCTGGATACAAGACTACAGCAAACTAACTGAAGAAGTGAAGGAGCGATCGCTGGGACAAGGTAATGTATGCCTCTGCACACATCCTCCCTCCACCTAATCCTCCTTCCTCCACCCCGCTGCCCAGTGGTGCCTCTAGCCTGTCTGTCACTCCAGGCAAGAAGACCTGCAGTGCCCCCCCTTTCCCCAATCCTCTCCCTTCATACACACACACTATATGCTACAATATGTTCCCCATTTGATATACTGTACTTTCCGTGTATTTTTTTTTTCATTTTCCTTCCAACTACCCCTCATGTGCTGGTTTGAAAGTGGAACTTGTTAGAAACTATACGTTTCTCTCGGCAACACACCTTTCTTCCGACACCAGCGGCTCACTAGTAAGAGCTGCAAACACTACTCATCACAGCACACAGCATAGGAGATAGACTTCTTGAGGCATCTTCCAAGTTCCAAAAGGTTTATTCAATACACAGATATACAGATACAGTTCGTCATATCTTAGCCAAGCAGATTCTTCTTTAAGTCTGTTTGCGTTACAAGCTCTTGACTAACATTCCTCCTGAATGTTAGTCAGGTTATCTTCTTTACATTCTAAGTTACATCTAAACTAAGTATATACAGCATACATTATATCAGCTTACATACAGAAAAGTAGTTAGGGTTCCAGTCCGCAGATAAAGAGCATGAAAGTAAGAGTGGGCTTCGTTGGCCCATCCTGCCCTTTAATACTGACTAGGAAAGAGTTAAATGTGACCTCATCTTAGCCATCCCCCAAAACCGACTATTGGCTCAGACCCCTCGTGGTGTCATAATACCCACCTACTCGATTAATATTCTATGATCCCTTTCACTTACATACAGGAATGTTCTCTGTTTACTAAACATTGGCCTCTGTTTTCCCCTTTGTAGTCTGAAAGTCTGTACATTTGAATAGATAGTGTCCCTGTCCTTCGGACGAGGACAATCTGCTTCTGATAAAAGTCCTTATAATTTCTCTCCGAGAAATTATGCTTAAAGAGACCCTGTGCAAATCAAGCCTTTCAACTAACTCAGTTCAAATAACTGAGGCCTACATATAATATATAACACAAAACCTGAGCAACAATTAGATTCAACAATTTTACTTCCTACATAGGTAGTATTAAAATATAACTTTTAATATTTTCCTCTAAAATAGAGCAATGTACAATAGACTGACTGTCAGTATATATATTTTCTCATTTTACTTAAACTCGGGGTAATTAGTGAGTCATATCAGAGAAAATCTCCTCCCCTTGAGTCTAGTATAAATTGTAGTAATTACAAATACCCCCCACCAAAACAAAAACCCGACATGTTTCACTTCCTTGCGGAAGCTTTTTCAAGGGAATAAAGTGCTGTGCATAAGTGCATAGTGCAGAGTGCTAAGGTGCAATTACATCAGACAATACAACAGAGAGTCATAGAGCATGTCTGCTCATGACAGCAGTCAAAGACTTTGACTGCTGTCATGAGCAGACATGCTCTATGACTCTCTGTTGTATTGTCTGATGTAATTGCACCTTAGCACTCTGCACTATGCACTTATGCACAGCACTTTATTCCCTTGAAAAAGCTTCCGCAAGGAAGTGAAACATGTCGGGTTTTTGTTTTGGTGGGGGGTATTTGTAATTACTACAATTTATACTAGACTCAAGGGGAGGAGATTTTCTCTGATATGACTCACTAATTACCCCGAGTTTAAGTAAAATGAGAAAATATATATACTGACAGTCAGTCTATTGTACATTGCTCTATTTTAGAGGAAAATATTAAAAGTTATATTTTAATACTACCTATGTAGGAAGTAAAATTGTTGAGCCTACATATAATACTTAAGAGGAACTCCAGTGAAAATAATGTAGTAGAAAAAGTGCTTCATTTTTTACCACAATTATGTATAAAGAGAGCTTCTTGTGGGAGGGGTTTCAGCACAAAGTCATACAGCGCCCCCTGATGGTCTGTTTGTGAAAATCATTATATTTCTCATGTAAAAGGGGGTATCAGCTACTGATTGGGATAAAGTTCAATTCTAGGTTGGAGTTTCTCTTTAAATTATAACAGAACTAGCAGTTTTTCTTAGTGTTTCCTGTATACATGGTTGGTGCTAGTGGGGAAGAGGGGAATTTTGGGGCCATAGCATGATATGGATAAGCAGGCAGGCAGCTTATCAATATCATGCCATCATGTATAACCCCATAATTAATATGACAGATGGGGCCGGTCTGATACCTTTTTGCACAAGTTTGTTCTGGGGTGCTGCCAGATCTGACCAAGGCACATCAATTGCACAAGAAAGAAGAGGTGCTTCACTGTATCTTTACATCATGTATAAACTCAGAAATACCCTCTTCCATCACCCATCCATGTATAGGGGGGGGGGGGGGGGGGGACTTAGAAAATGGCTAGCTTCCTTTCCAAATTAGTGTAAGCAATGGTAATGTCACAGTGTCGCTCTCGCTCTCAGTCACCCTGGGTAAAACATATTGCAAACTGCCTGCATACTACAGAAATACACATCATGACTACTCTGTGGAGAATCAAGCATTCACTTAATTCATTTCCACACTTGACTCATCATTGTGGTTAATTCCAAACTAAAGGAAGAAGGTGCCTTTATCACATATAAACCTCCCTTGCCTCTGTCTGTGGCACAAACATTTCAGAAATCTTTGCAGCACCTATCAGCTGGTTTTGCAGAGATGGTCCAGCAATCCAAAGGCTCAACTTTTACAGGAATGCTATGCAGGAGAATGAGTTTCTTTGTACAGATATGAGCAGGTGGTCAGCATGAGATCAGGCTTGCTTGCTAAGGGCTAAATGACATGCAGACATGTTGGCTGAACAGCAACAGGACTTGTGACCTGCAGCACATGAAATGCCAGATGTGCTGTTTGCATGCTGGCCTCTCTGTGGCCTCCAGTGAGGAAACCTCTCCCTGTTATGCTAGGCATACACGGTTAGATAGTGCGCCGGCATCGAGCCAGTAGCTCGATGCCGGCGCATCACTGCTCGTCCGCGCGGATCGATTCCCGCTCGTCCCCGCAGATGCTTCTTATCAGCGCTTCGGGGATCAAGCGTGGTATCGATCCGCCCCAGTGATCGGACAGGTTGGATCTTATCAATCGAGCCATCAGCGGCATGATTGATAAGAACTATCTAACCGTGTATGCCCAGCATAAGATCAGTGCAGAGACTGTGCAAACTCCACTCAGGCAATTCACATCAGCAGAAAGAGCACTACAGAGCAGCACTTCCAGGCAGCACAGATCCCCTCACAAGAGAGCAGACCATTCATATGGACACTGTATGGGAAAGTTTCTGCTTGCTTCTCTGATGTGAGTGCATGGCTTTGTGATGAGAGACAGCTGTTTATCTGCAGACTACAGAGAGCAATAGAGGGGTGGTCTCCAAGCTGTGACACTCTCAGAGGAGGGAGAGGGACCTGGTGGTGGATGCAGCAGCCATAGCACTGGCAATAAAGTCATCTTTCAAGTGGATAATGAAAGAAACCTGGTACTGTATTATGAGGCTGATGACTTACTGCTGCTTTGCAACTTTAGGATCTTTTTCTGACTCAGCATTACTGATCCAACTCTGTAGTTTTATGCAGTGCAGGAAGATGTAATCTCTGATGTTCCCCCATGCTGGGGCAGGGTGTCATCAGATTAGCTGGAGTGACAGGGATTGGGGGAAGGGCCCAGATAAGATGGACTGCTCTCTGTGAGGCAGGAGATTGTAATTGGAACCACTAGTCTAGTCTAGTTAGTTTTTTTACTCACTGAGAGCTAATGCTGCTGCTGGGCTGTCTGTGTGTTCACTCATCCGTGCCTGCCAGCCCGTTACTCAGGGAGTCCACACTGGCTAGCAGCTTCCTCGCTGGTCTGTCTCTCTCTCAATACTCCCCCCTGCAGCAGTCACCTCTGCCTCTCTGGGCTCTGAAACCCAGCGCTGCATCATACTCACGAGGAGGGTCGCAGGAGGCTCTCTCCAGTCTCCCCCTTGCAGCACTGCAGTCACTTCTGCCTCTCTGGGCTCTGACACCCAGCGCTCCATCATACTCACGTGGGGGGACGCAGGGGGCAATGCAAATTGAAGGTCAGGAAGTGGTCTCTAGCCAGTCTGATACCGCAAACGTAACGTCTGTCCGGCGGGGGGAGGAGCTACAGGTGGGACTAAAGCCACGTGCATTACTAGTAAACAGATACTGCGCCTGCTGGTATTTAGAAAGGGGTGGCTAGAGGCAGGGCAGAGTATGTTTGCTCTTCTCTATTGGAAGGGAGTGGAGGTGCCTCCGTGAAGCAGGAAATGAGAGCCAGCGAGTACAGCTGGCAGCTGCAGCGTGCATGACTCCATGCTATTGTGTTGGTATGGCAGTGGGCGGCGCCCTATGGCAGCCAATGCGCTCTAGGCTAGTGCTTGTACTGCCTGTGCCCTTGGGCGCCCCTGCCGCTGCCTAACCCCACGTCATTTTTTTAACCCCTAAATCGATAAATATTGTTTAAAAAATGTAAATTAATGTGATGCCATTGTTTAACCCCTAAAACGATAAATATCGTTTTATAATGTAAATTAATTCGGCACCATTTTCATACTGTCGGGGCTGTGCACCATTTTTAACTGTTTCCCAGTCTCCCAGACATAGTAGCCTACAAACAGCACATAGAAGATACTCTAACAAAAATGGCCACTTATGTTTTGACTTGATGACAGTGACATCAGTATTATATATGCGTGCAGCTCAGGAAAAAAATGTATGATTACTGAAATAGCTGCCTTTATACTTATTCTCCCAATCCATCACTGACTGTAAAAAAAAAAGACATTTTTTCACATGAAATTGTCTATTATATGACAGCATAAGAACATAATCACTAATAAAGACATTTAGATACCGCTAGTTCTTTCATCTTTTTCCTTTGCTGAGTTCACTTTCCAAGTCCATTCTTTTGGCATTTCATCACATCCATTGTCCATCTTGACTACAATGCTTACGCTGGACTTGAATGCTTCCGTACAGTATAAAGGTTAGGAAATGTAATGAATATAGTATGTCACATTTTCTATGGGCATCTTGTAATTGAAAATTTTATGGACTGGGTGAAAATAAATATATAATTTATATGGATTCTGAGAACAAGACATGACATGTTCATCCATAATAGATTTTTTCTTTGGACTGCACTTTTAAACATGTACTGGGAAAATCTCAAAGCTTCCACATTTTGAAATTGTTACGTAGTTGGCCATCCATACTATCCTTCTGGCTTTAGTACTTTGGGAGTATTGATCAACAGTTAAATTTTCGGGAACCGTTTTTAACCAAGAATTGAACTTCATTCCAATCAGTAGCTGATACCCCCTTTCCCACCAGAAATCTTTACCTTTTCTGAAATAGATTATAAGGGGAATCTGTAATATGTTTCAGAATGTAAAACAGGGAGAGGAAAGATTTTACAATAGGCAAACATTGACTAAATAATGAATTGATGAATATTGTAAAAAATAAGCAATTTTTTCATTATTTATTTTACTACTTCATTTAGTTATTTTTATTGCAGCTCCTCTTTAAAGATAAATTTAATATTTTAATATATATTATCTGATTTATTCAGGGACCCCTTAGTGATTGCCCATCTACAGTTACTAGAAATGACTGAAATCCCCCTCTCTGTTAGAAATCTAGGTGGCACCAGATCAATTGTCAAAGCCTCTTTCCCCAACCCTGACTAGTATAGAGATGACCGGCACCATCCAAAGTATCAATATGCTCTTTTATTGCATTGTAAGTTCTTATCCCGCCTACAACAGCAACGTTTCGGAGATGTCCTCCTTTATCAAGCAAGGCAGGATACAAAATGACATATATCACATATTTGCTCCATTTATACACATGACCAGACTAAGCAGCCTATTAGAAACAATAATACATCTTAGCCAATCACACTGATCCATGTTAAACACGGACCTGATGGGGAACTGACCTGCTGCTCTGTCATATGATGCTGTACTCTTCTCCCCGCCTCCTCCCCACGTCATTATGCGGAAGGGCAACCCAGCCGTCCCACACCTGCGCATGGCTATACTCACGCAGTATAACCCCGCCGGCGGCTGACCTGATGGGGAACTGCAGTGAGTGACGCAAGGAATGGGCGGCACTGATGACGTCCATACCTACGCATACCATGCGACCAATGGGACGCATGCTGAGCCCACAGCATGCGTCCCATTGGTCGCATGCTATGCGTAGGTATGGACGTCATCAGTGCCGCCCATTCCTTGCGTCACTCACTGCAGTTCCCCATCAGGTCAGCCGCCGGCGGGGCGGGGTTATACTGCATGAGTATAGCCATGCGTAGGTGTGGGACGGCTGGGTTCCCCTTCCGCATAATGACGTGGGGAGGAGGCGGGGAGAAGAGTACAGCATCATATGACAGAGCAGCAGGTCAGTTCCCCATCAGGTCCGTGTTTAACATGGATCAGTGTGATTGGCTAAGATGCATTATTGTTTCTAATAGGCTGCTTAGTCTGGTCATGTGTATAAATGGAGCAAATATGTGATATATGTCATTTTGTATCCTGCCTTGCTTGATAAAGGAGGACATCTCCGAAACGTCGCTGTTGTAGGCGGGATAAGAACTTACAATGCAATAAAAGAGCATATTGATACTATGGATGGTGCCGGTCATCTCTATACTACGTTTGGATATTTCTGCAGTGCTGGCAGATAGACCGAGGCACATCCTAGCGAAAGCATAAGAAGGGTGCTACACTATCACCATACGGCCCAACCCTGACTAGAGAGGACAGGTTAGATTGAGAAGCTGGGAGGGTGGTGGTAGTGTAGAGCTGGCAGCATCTCCAAACTGTGTGGTGAATGGTGAGGTACATGTGTGAAAATCCCTCGATAAAAGATTACACTCATTTATAATATAGATTTCAAAGATATTTTAAATTATCATTTAAAATAGAAATACCATAACCCTAATCCATTAAACATTCTGAATCTAAGAATATGTATGATGTCTTAACAAAATATTATTACTTTGTGAAAGTCAAAACACCTCCTGGATGCAACCTGGATTTACCACAAAAATACAGAGCAGTAAATAACTATTTAATTCTCTGCTAAATTTGAAAGTTTGTCCACTTACAAAGAAGTAATACGTTTATTATTTTTATGGTAGTTTCAGTATGATGGGAAGAGACAGAATATTTGCCAAATCTTTTTTCTGATTTAAGTATTAGTACCTGAATTAAGTAATTAATCCTACACTAACAAACTGTCATCTTTATGGAAATAGCTATGGAAGACAAATATTGATAAATATTTTTTATGTAATTATGTAACAACATTCCCCTTCCCTCTGTAAAACCGTCTTTCTTTTGTTTTGGGAACCATGACTAAGGCTGCAAATTACAGGACCAAGAATAATGACCATATCTATGTCAAGACATAGTGATGTATAACAAACTAAAAGGCACATTAATTTAGGAGTTAACTGAGACAGCCAATTCTGTAAGTGTCATATCTATTTAACAACCTAATATCTCCCAGCAAGAGGACACTGGTGTAGAGATGGCCCGAACCTTCGATTTTAGGTTCGCAAACCCGGTTCGCGAACCTACCACGAAAGTTCAGTTCGCGCGAACTTTTGCGAACCGCAATAGACTTCAATGGAGAGGCGAACTTGGAAAATTAAAAAAAAATGATGCTGGCCACAAAAGTGATGGAAAAGATGTTTTAAGGGGTCTAATAACTGGAGGGAGACATGGTTGAGTGGAATAGACATCAAAAGTCCCAGAAAAAAATCTGGATTTGACACAAAGCAGTATTTTAAGGTCAGAAATCTCATTGAATGTTCAATTACAGGCCTACACTGCTTTCCACATCAGGAAGTGTAATCCTCCCTCTCTCCCTCTCCCTCCTCTGGAGGAGGAGGGTCTTGTCTTCCAGGGAATTGTAGGATTCAAAAAGCCAGCTCACATACATTGGCCAGGAATCGTACACAGGTCTAGTGCTTGGTAGGCAGCTCTCCTCACCCCTATACCACCACCAACACTACATGCTGAAGCCAGCCTAGCATGTACCATTATGATATATCCAAGAGAAAAATGAGCTTGCTTAGGGATTTGTAGGATGTCAAAAGCCAACTCACATACATTGGCCAGGAATCAAACCCAGGCCTACCACTTGGTAGGCTGCTATCCTAACCATTATACCACCAACACAACACACTACAATGCTACATGCTGAAGCCAGCCTAGCATGTACCATTGTGATATATCCAAGAAAAAAATTAGCTTGCTTGGGGATTTGTAGGATGTCAAAAGCCAACTCACATACATTGGCCAGGAATCGAACCCAGGTCAACTGCTTGGAGGGCAGCTATGCTCACTATTATACCACCAACACTACAGGATGAAGTCAGCCTAGCTGGCCTGGGAAGGATGCTAACCTAAAGCTTACTTAGCCCCTTAAGAGAAAGTGTCATTAGGGTCTGTAGCATAGATTGTAGTGTAACTATTTAAACTAATGTACCCTTCTTAAACTTGAAGATTGTATACAAATGCAAGCAGACTGCAGAGTGGTGCATCAGAAGTGTGCTGGGCCCATAACCCAGAGATTGATGGATCAAAACCAACCTCTGCTAGGCATGATTTCATTTTTACACCTTGCTTTATCGTATGGGCAAAACGGTTTCCATAGTCCTGTAAGAGAAAGTGTAATAAGGGCTCTGCCTTAACATAGATATTACGGTAGCTAAGACTACTCCTGGGCCTTTCTTGTAGTTGAAGAGATGAGTGAACTGTGACACCATACTTAAAAGAATAAAACAGCAAACAGAGAAGCTTCCCCATATTGGAGCATTGGATTTGGTAAAGTCTTAAGCCAATGTGTTGTAAAAGACACAAGTAAGCTTTAGGTTAGCAGGAATGGTTGCATGGCCACCTAGCTTTTCATCCTTCCCAGGCCAGCTAGGCTGACTTCAGCCTGTAGTGGTGGTGGTATAATGGTTAGGATAGCAGCCTACCAAGTGGTAGGCCTGGGTTCGATTCCTGGCCAATGTATGTGAGTTGGCATTTAAAATCGTACAAATCCCTAAGCAAGCTAATTTTTCTTTTGGATATATCATAATAGTACATGCTAGACTGCCTTCAGCATGTGGTGTTGGTGGTGGTATAGTGGTGAGGAGAGCTGCCTACCAAGTACTAAACATGGGTTCGATTCCTGGCCAATGCATGTGAGCTGGCTTTTGAAATCCTACAATTCCCTAGAAGACAAGACCCTCCTCCTCAGGAGGGGGAGGGGGAGAGGAAGGAGGGAGTGAGTTGTTGTGGGGTGTAATATAAGGAATAACAATCAGCCAGGAGCAAGCTAACAAGCCTACAAGAGCCTAACTAAGCTCTCCCTAGCAGAGTTAGTCAGCAGCTTTCCCTTAACGAATTACTGTAGGCAGACGAGTGAGTAAAATGGCTGGAGAACCTTGCCTTTTATACGGGGGGGGGGGGTGAGGCTCCAGGAGTGAGTGAGTATAGTCTGATTGGAGACAATGTGCCTTCTGACTGTGATGTAGAGCAGAGTTCCCCAACCCTGTCCTCAAGGCCCACCAACAGTACATATTTTGCAGAAAACCACAAACATGCACAGATTAGGTAATTACTGTCTCAGCAGAGCTGATTAACTACCTTTGTGGATTTCCACAAAACATGCACTGTTGGTGGACCTTGAGGACAGGGTTGGGGAACACTGATGTAGAGGGTCAAAGTTGACCTTAATGGAGCATTATGGGGGCGAACAGAACTTCCGAGAAAGTTCGCCTTTGCCGGCAAAGGCGAACCACCCAAAGTTTGCCTGGAACCGTTCGTCGGTGAACCGTTCAGGTCATCTCTACACTGGTGTTGGACTTTTGGAAAAAAAGGCCAGTCCAACCTCAGCCCAGCTGGGTGAGCATACAGCAGTTGGATCTGCTATGTACAATACAACTTTGACTTTGCAGCCTTAGTATGCTTGTGTTGGACATACTGTAAAGAGTAACACATTGTTTTTACTACTGCAAATTCTTCAATGTGTGGAGGCAGGCACATGTTATTGGCAAACTAGTCGATTAAATAAAATATAGTAAAAACCAAAAATATTGAGGGTTTTAAAGAGGAGCTGTTAGGTATAAGGTCTCAGAGAAAAAAAAACACATATCAGTAGCTAAAGGTTGGCTGTACTTACATTGCATATGCATTTCACTGTCCACGTTTGGATTTCCCAGAATTTTTATGTAGTATTTGCAGAGAATGATGCTCCTGACAGCTCATGGCAGGTTCCATGTTTGTCTGTCTCCTATGAAGCCAAATGTGTCATCATGTCCTGCCTGCTTCCTGATGATTCCACTCAGAAAAAATACAACACTACTGTGCAGTGAATATTAATTAGCCATGTGGCTAGGAACAATAGCGTACTCATGCAGTATACTCTGCCCAGAGATTTTTCAGTGCTGGCTGTTGTAACATGAGCCTGTGACTTCTCACTAGCAGCCGAGGGGAGGACCCAAGCAGCCCCAGAATGCTTTGCAGTATGGTATGCGGCCTGTCGTCCTTTTAAGAGCTTGGGTCTAACATCCTTGCTGTTCAGCACACATCAAAAGTAAGAGAGATTTTTAACTTCAGTATTGCCTTTTTGGCTTCCTTCTAAACTGTTTAACACAGGAGAATAGAGGTTTAAATTAGCTTTTGCAGCCTGACAGTTACTCTTTAAGGCAACATATTCAGATCAATTATAAAACATCGCTTTTTAATTACAAAAACAAAGATAAAATGTGACACAGCACAATAAAACAGGAATTCCTTCAGCCACCTTTAGTTCCACAAAGCATGGCCATGCTAAACGTGATTCAAGGAATTCCCATTTTATTGTGCTGCGTCACATTTGATCTCTATGTCATTATACTTAAAAGCAATGCTTTATAATTGATCTAAATACAATGCCTTAAAGAGACACTGAAGTCTCCTTTTTTAACATTATTTTCTTATCCAGTCCTCTTCAGCATTAAATTCTAAGCTGATTCTCCACATCCCCACAGCAGAACAAGTTATTATGGCCCAGAAATAGCCCTGCATAGTTCTATGACTTTGCAGGTCACAGATTTTGCTGCCTGGGGAGGCGGAGCAGTGCGCAGTAGCTCTGCCTCCTCTCTAGTCAATCTCTGATAATCTCTGTCTCTCCCCACCCTTCTCTGTTCATTGAGAGGGGTGGGGAGAGGCCGAGATCAGTGGAGAGTGACTGAAGAGAAGGCAGAGCTACTGCACACAGCTCTGCCTCTACCAGGAAAAAAAATCTGCGAGCCCTGAAACTTTGCAGGGCTATTTCTGGGCCATAAATCACTTGTTTTGCCATGGGGATGTGATCTAATCAGCTTAGAATTTAATGCTGAAGAGGACTGGATAATAAAATAAGGTAAAAAAGAGACTTAAGTGTCTCTTTAAACCCTCAATATTTTTGGTTTCATTATATTTTTGTTCGCTGTTTGAAGGGTGGCCGCCCATTTTATATGAAAAATTATATTTGTACATAAACTAGTAGATGGTTACATCTGGCACCAGGCAGACATGGTTGGTAAGCAGTAGAAGCAAGGCTAACAGGCAAGTTTAGTTAAAAAAAAGCAAGAATGGACTGGGTTGGCAACAGAAGCAGAAGAGCAAAGAACTGGCTACAACAAGAGCACACACTGTTGCTGAATAAAACTTTCAACATTTGTCTGTTGGGGCAGGGCTCAAGTTATGCAGGGAGAAATTGAACATACAGGTGCACACACCTATACATGCATAAACACAACTGTGAGCACATGTTAGCATGGTCACTTGCTTCAGCATTATGTACATATACCCAGCTGCAGCCATAAATCCATGACTGGAGGCACATGTGTGGTCCTGCTAATACTCACATGAAACTGTAGCAGGTGAAGCCATCAAAGGCTTTATTACAGAATCTGTGGCATGTTTTCAGCTTAGCGTAGAAGAATCATAAAGAGAAGAATGAGTTGAGAAAACGCTGTAGCTGGAGCTTGGCCAACTCAGCCGACCACCAGTCCAGCACCACACCTGACCAAAGTTCCCCATGAGGTCAATGGAGCATCTTTGTTTGTCGTGGAATCCAGTTATGGACAAGTACAGTGACATAGATGCATATCTGTTATATGTAGCCTTTTGTCAAACTGTGAACACAAACTCAGAAGGGTACTCTGATGAGGGATGGACTAAGGAAACTGATGACTGGGAAGACGCAAAGGAAAAAACACCAATTTAACTTTGCACCAAGTTAAATATGTGTAAAACAATACACTCACAAATTTCAGGTTGCAGGAAAAGCCACCACGATATGGCTTATGGAGGAAAACCCGCCTTCACTCAGGTCTGTGAAGTTCCACAGAGGTTGCACTCCTGGTAGATTGGGTAGTTTCTAGGGATAAGGACTACGCAAAACATACATCCTCCAAGTAGAGGTGTGATCAGTATAAACGTAAAATGGTGAAGGCACCCGGTGGTAAGCTTACCTCTCCTGTGGTTGAGTAGCACATGTAACAATCAAAAACTTGACTGAGATTTTCAAGAGTTTATTGATCAGAAGGTTAGTGAACGCATACTGTATTACCAGTCCCAGATCAGGTATTTCCAAGCAGACTAACCTAAGGAAGGTGCCTAAAGAAGTTAAGAATTTACTTCTGCTCTTTGCATTTATGTAGGGAGAAAGGAGATGGGGATGTTCTGTAAACCAATAGAAGTGATAGTGCTGTTGTTGAGGTTGCAAACAAGCACAGTTTTTATGTGTGGTTAATATCAAGATTCATGCAAACTGTTAAAAAGCTTGATAGAGCTCCATTTATTTTATTTTATTTTTTCATCAAGCTGCAATTTTTTTTGTTTATTGTTCATGATCACTGTGTAGCTGAAGAATTTCATACACAGAACTAAGCATGTGTACATGATTACTCCGAGAATAGAAGACTGTGCAGCAGACGCATTGCTTGCAATAACATCAGGGGCAGCCAGATCCTCTCTGAGTACCAATGGATTTATTCATTTGTTTGTTTCTTTTAAAGAATGACTGTGCCATGGACAAGGACCATCTTTAAATGATAACACACGCTAAAGAGATCTAATCCTTTTCCTCTTAAAACCTCCGGCCCAGAGCTTTCCATTTATTGAAATTGTCTCTGTTTCAATCCAATGCAAAATAAATAATGGGCTGAGACACCATTTATGTGCATTGTAAAATGTCTAATATGTCTTTGAACTCCACTCTTTCCTGTAACACAGTGCTGGTATGATAGACCAGTAGATGCAGTTATGAATTACTTTGATACATGTTTGGAAATCACACTGGTAAGACAGGAATGAACATCCAAACAGAACACCCCTGCTAATTATCCGAGGCTGAAAAGATTGAATGATACTGGAGATTGCAATGATGAAAATAATCCTAGCTTTATTGCCTAACATATTCATTAGTGTAACTCCTACTGATTAAGAGATACATTCAGCCTGCTGTTTACAACAGTGCACATATTATTCGCCAACAATGTTCTGTATTGTTCAAGAATGAAGAATAGGGTCACCAAATGTACGCTATTACTGAAGCATATAATTACTATTGTATTATTTCACACTACAGGACATTGTGATAACCGTTCACTTGATTATAAGTGTAAAGGACAAGCACAGTGAAGAAAAAGCTATTTATCCCAAATATCCAATCATGTGCATGGGAATTCAACAGGAATTTATCAACACAACTGGAGATGTGATGTTTGCACAGCATCACTTTCAGTTTTTGCTTATTATGATAATTAGAGATGGCCCGAACCATCTCTAATTATCATTGCGAGCTTCCGCAAGAAGTTCAGTTCGCGCGAACTTCCGCGAACCGCAATAGACATCAATGGGGAGTCGAACTTTAAAAACTAGAAACACTTATGCTGGCCAGAAAAGTGATGGAAAAGATGTTTCAAGGGGTCTAACACCTGGAGGGGGGGGGGGGGGGGGATACATGCCAAAAGTCCCGGGGAAAAATCTGGTTTAGACGCAAAGCAGCGTTTTAAGGGCAGAAATCACACTGAATGCTAAATTGCAGGCCTAAAGTGCTTTAAAACATCTTGCATGTGTATACATCAATCAGGTAGTGTAATTAGTGTATTGCTTCACACTGACAGACCAAACCCACTGTGTAACGCACCGCAAACAGCTGTTTGTGTAGTGACGGCTGTGCTGGACTACTGCGCACCATGGTGAGATTGCTCTTCCTCACTCAGTGATATCAGGTAATGTCTGACTGCCTTAACTTGTGATGGTTCTTTCTCTACCATTGTTAAAGCTTACATCTATTATTTTTAAATTACATTTTCTGCTTGCTGTTCAGTAGTATCAGTACCTGCAACAAGAATCTATTATGGAAGGCAAGTCTGCCATTGTGACCACTGGCAATGGCCGGGGAATCAGGGTTCGTTTCCAGTCTGGAGTGGGAGCCTGAGACCCATGCTGTATAAGTAATGTACCTGCCCTGACCATGCTTTGCAGACCAGGCATCTGTGGTCAGATGGACCCTGGCCTGGACCCAGCGCAAGACGAACCGTAAGCATTTGCCAAGAATGTGTTATGGAGGCGAAGGCTGCTATTCATTCAACTGTGCGATAAACTTTCTTTGGTACTTTCTGAGTACCATGGTGACCACGGGTAATGGCCGGGGAATCCTGGTTCGATTCCGGTCCGGAGTGGGAGCCTAAGAAACGGCTACCACCACCACACATCCAAGGGAGGCCGCAGGCACGCTGTGCGCAAAGGAGCAGGAACGGCTACCACCACACATCCAAGGAAGGCAGCAGGCATGGCATGCACGTCCCGAGGTAGTGACCAAAAATAACAATACAGGAGGACTTTCGAGGCCCTGCTGTATATGAAATGAATCAACTTTAAATCCTTTAACGAGAATCTGTTATGGAGGACAATGATGACACCACTTGCCTTTCACGAGAATCTGTTCTGGAGGGCAAGTCTGCCATTGTGACCACGGCTAATGGCCGGGGAATAAGGGTTCAATTCCGGTCCAGAGTTGGAGCCTGAGAAACGGCTACCACCACACATCCAAGGAAGGCAGCAGGCATGGCAATGCACGTCCCGAGGTAGTGACCAAAAATAACAATACAGGAGGCCTTTCGAGGCCCTGCTGCATATGAGATGAATCAAATTTAAATCCTTTAACGAGAATTTGTTATAGAGGACAATGATGACACCACTTGCCTTTCACGAGAATCTGTTTTGGAGGGCAAGTCTGCCATCCATTCAAGTGAAAGGTATGCACTGACTGCCAGGTATAATACAATGTGCAGTCACAGCTGCAGTGAAAGGTATGCAGTGACTGCAAACAGCCTTTTGTGTAGTGACGGCCGTGCTGGACTGGTGCGCACCATGATGAGAGTGCAGGTGATGGCGGCTTTCCAGCCCATATGGTCGCTGGGCTGAGGTAGCTGAATGACAGAACAGTGACTGTCCAGCTGATCAAATTTGGTCTGTCCACAATGAAGCAACGACCTTATTATCGTGGGTGTGCCCCCCGAGACACTCATATAGCCGGCGGTCATTGCTTCATTGTGATACGCAAGCCCCTTCACTGCGGCAAGGTAATGATCATGAAGGGGAATGGGCACATGTACATGCTTTTTGTTCTGTTGTTGCAGGCGTGCAGCTGCAGTGCAGCCAGAAAAATTAGGCAGGCATGTACATACACCAGAAAAATTATTAAAGCCTCATTCATTTTGATAAAGGTGAGGTACTGAACACTTTTGTGACTTAGGCGACTTCTCTTCTCAGTAACAATGCCTCCAGCTGTGCTAAAGGTCCTTTCTGACAGAACGCTTGAGGCAGGGCAAGACAGAAGTTGCTACTCAAAAAATGGTATAGATAATAATTTAAATACAGGTGTTAGTCCTGCTTGCAATACAGATCAAAACATTAGATCAATCCTTAGGTGCAGACACTGGCAACATCAAACCATTAACACAAAACCACCAGCAACCAAGCCAGTATATGTCGCACACTATTGACATTAAAAAAAGTACATAACTGCGTACAATATTGCAAAAATATATAAATTATTTATTGTGAATTTAGAAAAAAGTTAAAGCTTGTATAAGCATATGTCAGTGAACGCCAAGCCAATCATGAGACACACCCACATCTCCCTTCCCCTCAAATATAAAAAACCTTATGCCATATATGTAGACCACACTGGTATTCCACAAAGGCCTCCAATCGAATGTGTGTGAGGTACCCTGAGTACTAGCTGTTTAGCAATAATCAGGTAAAAACAAAAATAATACTCTCACAGAGGCAAAAAATTTTTTGGAACCAATATGATCATACGTATATACCTGCCAGCTTGCAATACAATGTTCCTATGGTGAGCTGATCACCTATAGTGCCTATGCTATCTGGGCCTAATGGACCATCAATATATGTCTGCTAAGCTTATGCCAGAGCTAAAAAAGTCCATAAACTATCAGTGGTACCATCTGAAAAAAATCCTATGTAGCATGCTTTCAAAAAAAGGAAAAAAAGGAGACACTTTTCAGTACATAATGGATTTGGATTCCGGATCTATGACAACAATCTATACATTCCAGTGCACATGTAGATATCTTCGCTGCAGCAGCAGCATTAGTACTGGTCACCTCTTTCTCTTACTGCTTCCTTTTAATTCAAAGCCATCTAAATAGTCCTCTTGCTACACAGCATTTATAGTATGGGTACTTCACTGACTTTCTGTTGTACATAGCGCTATTTGCAGTTTCATTGATAAGATCAGGATTGTAACAATAGAGCGTTTGTCCACCTGTCCACTCGCAACAGGGACCTCTGCATGAGTAAAAGTCCGCAATTGTAAAAATTGAATGTATACTTATCAGATATACTGCGCTATATAGCTCCATAAGCGTCCATAGATGTTCACTGGGCCCAGGCTGTTTTGTAAAGTTCAGTAGTGCTATGACCACGCTGGCATGGCGGCTTGGCGTGCGGATATGTTGTAAGTTCTGCTAATGCATTTCGCCCCGCCCCCGGAGCTTCGTCAGAGCGTGTATCACGTAATTCCGCGCAGGCTCCATATTTATAGCCCAGTAACATGACGTCCAGGACATGTCTCCATCTAGTGGTCAGCAAGGTTTATACATGCATTTTGCCAATGCTCAGAATTTAGCACCACCATGTGGGGATACTTTTTATTACACCTCTATTCGGGAAAAAGAAGATTTCACTGATATCATTTTACCCCATCTTGTGGTCATATATGTTATTGCTGGTATAATTCAAAAGGTCATTCTTCGCTTATTCAATAAGCCCATGCAGTGAGTATTCACACCCCTACCAGTCCTTCAAACATATATGAATAATTTTAAATAATTTTATACTATGTAAACTTGCTATTATCGACCAGTTACTGAGATTAATTATCCCTTTTCCTATATGTCGCTCATATATATTGGTATCTACCAAGGGCTATATATATATTAGTTGAGGGGATAGGTTAGGGCAGCTAGGTGGATTACCCCTGCCCGATCTTCCCACATCCCCCCAGAAGAGCCAGAAGTCCCCTAACAACACATCAAACACCAAAAACATGACAATAAAAATAATAAATGGTAAAGCAAAAATCTCCCCATTACAGAAACACCTTTAAATTGAGATCTGTATTTAGGCCATTAGGGCTCAATGTATCCAGAACATAGATCCAATAACTTTCCTTTTTATATAATTGTACATCAGTATTAGCATATCTAGTGCTAGGATTAAGATGATAGATAGCTTTCGCCTTCAGGTTCGAGGGATCTGCATTATGGTACTCTAAAAAATGCAATGCAATTGGAGTTTTTTCTTTTTCTGCGTTTTCCTCTTTACCTGCATCAATAATATTTCTTACATGTTCCTGCACTCGTGATCTCATTTCTCACTTAGTTTTTCCAATGTAGAATTTCCCACATGGGCAGGTCAACTGATAGATTACATTTTTTGTTTTGCAGGTCATTGCATGTCTAATATCGTATATTTTTGTTCCTGTTGAGTTTGAAAATTTATCTGTGACTTCTATTAATGGACATATGGAGCAATCATTACATTTATACATACCATTTTTGCGCTTAAAAAATTGATGTCCTGAGGTATTTTTAAACTCAGAAGCTGTCAACAGATCTGATAAATTTTTATTACGTCTCGCTGTCAGCACGGGTCTGGGTCCCACTATTTTTGCTAGTCTCTTATCCCTTTCCAATATAGGCCAGAATCTATACAACGTGTCCTTTAGCCTACCCCAATGTGGGCCAAAGGTTGTAATTAGTCTTGGTACAGAACTATGGTTATCTCTGTTCTTTTTCGTCAATAGTGTGTTTCGATCGGTTTTTAAAGCTCTATATAGGGCAGATTTTAATAATTTGTGGGGATAACCCCTAGCTCTAAGTCTTTCTTTTAAGTCGTAGGCCTCAATCTTAAATTGTTGTATATCGCTGCAGTTCCTGCGAAGTCTCAGGAACTGCCCGATAGGAACGGCTCTTTTTTGAGATTCCAGATGCGCACTATCATAGTGGAGCAACAGATTTCCTGCCGTTGGCTTTCTATAGGTCGACGTGGTCAACTTAGTACCCTCTTTTTTAATGACCACATCTAAAAATTCTATGGTTTGTTGATGCATTTTATATGTCAAGTAAATATTATAATCATTGACATTCAGAGTCTGTATAAATTGTTCCAAGTCATTTTGACTCCCCGTCCATAACATAAATATGTCATCCACATAGCGGAGCCATAGGGGGACGTGCTCCCGGAATCGCGGGTCCCCATAGACCACCTCCTCCTCCCATGCGCCTAAATGGAGACACGCATACGCCGGAGAGCACGCCGCCCCCATGGCCACGCCTCTTTTTTGTCTATAATATTTTCCATCAAACGAGAAAAAGTTATTATTCAATATAAATTTCAGCAATTGTCCTACAAAATCATTATGGGCATCCTCACATGGATAATATTTATAAAGATATTTCTCTACTGCCCTTAGACCCACTTCATTGGGAATAGAAGTAAACAATGATTCCACATCCAAGCCTACCAATAGCGCTCCCTCCGGAACATATACCTTATGTAATTTCTCCAACAGCTGCATAGTATCAAGTACAAATGAGGGCAGTCTTTCTACCATAGGCTTGAGTTTTTGATCAACATATTGCGCTATTCTTTCAGTTGGAGCATTAATTGCAGCAATAATCGGACGACCAGGAGGTCGTAAGATGTCTTTGTCTCCTGGTCGTCCGATTATTGCTGCAATTAATGCTCCAACTGAAAGAATAGCGCAATATGTTGATCAAAAACTCAAGCCTATGGTAGAAAGACTGCCCTCATTTGTACTTGATACTATGCAGCTGTTGGAGAAATTACATAAGGTATATGTTCCGGAGGGAGCGCTATTGGTAGGCTTGGATGTGGAATCATTGTTTACTTCTATTCCCAATGAAGTGGGTCTAAGGGCAGTAGAGAAATATCTTTATAAATATTATCCATGTGAGGATGCCCATAATGATTTTGTAGGGCAATTGCTGAAATTTATATTGAACAATAACTTTTTCTCGTTTGATGGAAAATATTATAGACAAAAAAGAGGCGTGGCCATGGGGGCGGCGTGCTCTCCGGCGTATGCGTGTCTCCATTTAGGCGCATGGGAGGAGGAGGTGGTCTATGGGGACCCGCGATTCCGGGAGCACGTCCCCCTATGGCTACACTATGTGGATGACATATTTATGTTATGGACGGGGAGTCAAAATGACTTGGAACAATTTATACAGACTCTGAATGTCAATGATTATAATATTTACTTGACATATAAAATGCATCAACAAACCATAGAATTTTTAGATGTGGTCATTAAAAAAGAGGGTACTAAGTTGACCACGTCGACCTATAGAAAGCCAACGGCAGGAAATCTGTTGCTCCACTATGATAGTGCGCATCTGGAATCTCAAAAAAGAGCCGTTCCTATCGGGCAGTTCCTGAGACTTCGCAGGAACTGCAGCGATATACAACAATTTAAGATTGAGGCCTACGACTTAAAAGAAAGACTTAGAGCTAGGGGTTATCCCCACAAATTATTAAAATCTGCCCTATATAGAGCTTTAAAAACTGATCGAAACACACTATTGACGAAAAAGAACAGAGATAACCATAGTTCTGTACCAAGACTAACTACAACCTTTGGCCCACATTGGGGTAGGCTAAAGGACACGTTGTATAGATTCTGGCCTATATTGGAAAGGGATAAGAGACTAGCAAAAATAGTGGGACCCAGACCCGTGCTGACAGCGAGACGTAATAAAAATTTATCAGATCTGTTGACAGCTTCTGAGTTTAAAAATACCTCAGGACATCAATTTTTTAAGCGCAAAAATGGTATGTATAAATGTAATGATTGCTCCATATGTCCATTAATAGAAGTCACAGATAAATTTTCAAACTCAACAGGAACAAAAATATACGATATTAGACATGCAATGACCTGCAAAACAAAAAATGTAATCTATCAGTTGACCTGCCCATGTGGGAAATTCTACATTGGAAAAACTAAGTGAGAAATGAGATCACGAGTGCAGGAACATGTAAGAAATATTATTGATGCAGGTAAAGAGGAAAACGCAGAAAAAGAAAAAACTCCAATTGCATTGCATTTTTTAGAGTACCATAATGCAGATCCCTCGAACCTGAAGGCGAAAGCTATCTATCATCTTAATCCTAGCACTAGATATGCTAATACTGATGTACAATTATATAAAAAGGAAAGTTATTGGATCTATGTTCTGGATACATTGAGCCCTAATGGCCTAAATACAGATCTCAATTTAAAGGGATACTGTAGGGGGGTCGGGGGAAAATGAGCTGAACTTACCCGGGGCTTCTAATGGTCCCCCGCAGACATCCTGTGTTGGCGCAGCCACTCACCGATGCTCCGGCCCCGCCTCCAGTTCACTTCTGGAATTTCTGACTTTAAAGTCAGAAAACCACTGCGCCTGCGTTGCCGTGTCCTCGCTCCCGCTGATGTCACCAGGAGTGTATAGCAGAAGCCCAGTATGATCTGTGTCTGCGCAGTATGCTCCTGGTGCCATCAGCGGGATCGAGGACACGGCAACGCAGGCGGAGTGGTTTTCTGACTTTAAAGTCAGAAATTCCAGAAGTGAACCGGAGGCGGGGCCGGAGCATCGGGGAGTGGCTGCGCCAACACAGGATGCCTGCGGGGGACCATTAGAAGCCCCGGGTAAGTTCAGCTCATTTTTCCCCGACCCCCCTACAGTATCCCTTTAAAGGTGTTTCTGTAATGGGGAGATTTTTGCTTTACCATTTATTATTTTTATTGTCATGTTTTTGGTGTTTGATGTGTTGTTAGGGGACTTCTGGCTCTTCTGGGGGGATGTGGGAAGATCGGGCAGGGGTAATCCACCTAGCTGCCCTAACCTATCCCCTCAACTAATATATATATAGCCCTTGGTAGATACCAATATATATGAGCGACATATAGGAAAAGGGATAATTAATCTCAGTAACTGGTCGATAATAGCAAGTTTACATAGTATAAAATTATTTAAAATTATTCATATATGTTTGAAGGACTGGTAGGGGTGTGAATACTCACTGCATGGGCTTATTGAATAAGCGAAGAATGACCTTTTGAATTATACCAGCAATAACATATATGACCACAAGATGGGGTAAAATGATATCAGTGAAATCTTCTTTTTCCCGAATAGAGGTGTAATAAAAAGTATCCCCACATGGTGGTGCTAAATTCTGAGCATTGGCAAAATGCATGTATAAACCTTGCTGACCACTAGATGGAGACATGTCCTGGACGTCATGTTACTGGGCTATAAATATGGAGCCTGCGCGGAATTACGTGATACATGCTCTGACGAAGCTCCGGGGGCGGGGCAAAATGCATTAGCAGAACTTACAACATATCCGCACGCCAAGCCGCCATGCCAGCGTGGTCATAGCACTACTGAACTTTACAAAACAGCCTGGGCCCAGTGAACATCTATGGACGCTTATGGAGCTATATAGCGCAGTATATCTGATAAGTATACATTCAATTTTTACAATTGCGGACTTTTACTCATGCAGAGGTCCCTGTTGCGAGTGGACAGGTGGACAAACGCTCTATTGTTACAATCCTGGTCTTATCAATGAAACTGCAAATAGCGCTATGTACAACAGAAAGTCAGTGAAGTACCCATACTATAAATGCTGTGTAGCAAGAGGACTATTTAGATGGCTTTGAATTAAAAGGAAGCTGTAAGAGAAAGAGGTGACCAGTACTAATGCTGCTGCTGCAGCGAAGATATCTACATGTGCACTGGAATGTATAGATTGTTGTCATAGATCCGGAATCCAAATCCATTATGTACTGAAAAGTGTCTCCTTTTTTTTCCTTTTTTTGAAAGCATGCTACGTAGGATTTTTTCAGATGGTACCACTGATAGTTTATGGACTTTTTTAGCTCTGGCATAAGCTTAGCAGACATATATTGATGGTCCATTAGGCCCAGATAGCATAGGCACTATAGGTGATCAGCTCACCATAGGAACATTGTATTGCAAGCTGGCAGGTATATACGTATGATCATATTGGTTCCAAAAAATTTTTTTGCCTCTGTGAGAGTATTATTTTTGTTTTTACCTGATTATTGCTAAACAGCTAGTACTCAGGGTACCTCACACACATTCGATTGGAGGCCTTTGTGGAATACCAGTGTGGTCTACATATATGGCATAAGGTTTTTTATATTTGAGGGGAAGGGAGATGGGGGTGTGTCTCATGATTGGCTTGGCGTTCACTGACATATGCTTATACAAGCTTTAACTTTTTTTTAAATTCACAATAAATAATTTATATATTTTTGCAATATTGTACGCAGTTATGTACTTTTTTGAATATCAATAGTGTGCGACATATACTGGCTTGGTTGCTGGTGGTTTTGTGTTAATGGTCAAGACAGAAGTTGGATGGCAAATTGGGACAGCTCTGGCCACAGGTCAAGCCTGCGCACCCAGTAGTCCAAGGGTTCATCGCTGCTCACAGTGTCTACATCCACGCCAGGTAGTTGGCTACCTGCCAGTCCAGGCATTGGTGGAGGGTGGATCTGGAAGAGCTAAGGCGAGGCGTTGGACTAAAGAATGTCCGCATGTCCAACATCACCATGAGATCGCTGGAGCATCCTGTCCTTGCCTGCGTGGGCATGGGAGAAGGATTACTGGCAGTGGTACCTTTATTCCGTTGTGCTGTGACATCACCCTTAAACGCACTGTAAAGCATACTTGCCAGCTTGTTCTGCATGTGCTGCATCCTTTCTGCCTTCAGGTGAGTTGGTAACATGTCCGCTACTTTGTGCCTATACCGAGGGTCTAGTAGCGTTGCCACCCAGTACAGGTCATTCCCCTTGAGTTTTTTTATACGGGGGTCCAACAGGCTGGACAGCATGAAAGATGCCATCTGCACAAAGTTGGATCCAGACGTTCTCTCCATCTCCTCTTGCTCTTCCTCAGTGACGTCAGGTAAGTCCTCCTCCTCTATCCAGCCATGAACAATAACACGGGAACGTTGAGCAGCACAAGCCCCCTGCGACGCCTGTTGCAGTTGCTCTTCTGCCGCCTCCTCCTCCAGAAACACCTTCCTCATCATCCGAGTCTGACTCCTCTTCCCCACATGACTCTTCCTCCCCCCTCTGTGCTGCCGCAGGTGTTGAGGAAACATCTGGTTCTGATGAAAATTGCTCCCACAACTGTTCCTGCTGTAACTTCTACTGTTCACGCTCCTCCACAGCTTGATCCACCACTCTACGCATGGCACGCTCCAGGAAGTAAGCGTACGGAATCAAGTTGCTGATGGTGCCTTCACTGCGACTCACCAGGTTGGTCACCTCCTCAAACGGCCGCATTAGCCTGCATGCATTTCGCATCAGTGTCCAGTTGTTGGGCCACAACATCCTCATCTCCCCAGATTGTGTCCTTTTACTGTAATTGTACAGGTACTGGGTGACAGCTTTCTCCTGTTCTAGCAGGTGAGAGAACATGACCAGGGTCGAATTCCAGTGAGTCGGGCTATCACATATCAAGCATCTCACTGGCAAGTTGTTTCTCCGTTGAATGTCTGCAAAGCGTGCCATGGCTGTGTAAGATCACCTGAAATGCCCACACAACTTCCTGGCCTGCTTCAGGATGTCCTCTAAGGCTGGGTACTTTGACACAAATCTTTAAATGACTAGATTCAGCACATGTGCCATGCAGGGTACATGTGTCAGCTTTCCCCAATTCAAAGCAGATAGGAGATTGCTGCCGTTGTCACACACCACGTTGCCGATCTCCAGCTGGTGCAGGGTCAGCCACTGATCCACCTGTTTGTTAAGAGCAGCCAGGAGAGCTGCTCAAGTGTGACTCTCCACTTTGAGGCAAGTAATGTCTAAGATGGCGTGACACCGTTGTACTTGGCATGCTGCATAGGCCCTGGGGAAATGGGGCTGTGTAGCTGGAGAGGAGATTGCGGCACCAGCCAAGGAGGAGGAGGATGATGACGACAGCGAAGAGGATGTAGCAGGCGGAGAGGAGGTGGCAGGAGGCCTGCCTCTAAGCTGTGGAGGTGTCACAAGTTGGTCCGCTGCACACAGGGGCGTAGCAATAGGGGGTGCAGAGGTAGCGACCGCATCGGGGCCCTTGGGCTAGAGGGGCCCCAAAGGGCCCTCCCTCAACTACAGTATTAGCTCTTTATTGGTCCTTTGATCATAATATTCACTTCTATAGATAATTTGAATAGTGGTAATCATTAACAAACTGTTCCCTGTCCCCTTCTTGTACCTCTAACACTGTAGTTGCCATTGGCAGGTTTTGGTGCGCCGTATCAATTGTTATGTATAGAGTGCTTGGGGGGCCCCATTGTAAAACTTGCATCGGGGCCCACAGCCCCTTAGCTACGCCACTGGCTGCACAGCCACGTACTCCCTGCTTGTCAGCGGTCTCCAGGTTGACCCAATGGGCTGTGTACGTAATGCACCTGCCCTGACCGTGCATGGCAGACCAGGCATCTGTGGTCAGATGGACCCTTGACCCAATGCTGTGTGCCAGAGATGACACCACTTGCCTCTCAACTTCACGGTACAGTTTGGGTATCGCCTTTTTAGAGAAATAATTCCGGCCTGGAATCTTCCACTGCGGTGTCCCAATGGCCACAAATTTACGGAAGGTCTCAGAGTCCACCAGCTTGTATGGTAACAGCTGGCGAGCTAACAGTTCTGCCATGCCAGCTGTCAGACACCGGGCAACTGGGTGACTGGCAGAAATTGGCTTCTTCCTCTCATATATTTCCTTCACGGACACCTGGCTGCTGTGGGCAGAGGAGCAGGAACCGCTCAAGGACAGAGGCGGAATGAAAGAGGGTGGCTGTGATGGAGCAAGGGAGAAAGCGGCTGAAGATGGAAGAGGAGAAGGAGAATGGCTTTTCTTTTGTGTGCTGCTTTTGCTCAGGTGCTCTTCCCATTGCAGTTTCTCCATGTGCCTTCGTAAGGCACTTGTCCCTACGTGAGTGTTGGCCTTTCCATGGCTCAATTTTTGGAGGCAGAGACAACAGATGGCATTGCTCCGATCTGAGGCAGACACATAAAAAAATTTCCATACCGCTGAGCCCCCCTGGGGTGATGGCACTATGGTGGCATCAGCAGCTGATGTTGAAGGGCATGTTGGCTGGCTGTACATAGGTGGCGATACATGGCACTGGACACTGCCACCGCTGTTTCTGATGACGAGCTCCCCCTGCTTCTTTCAGGTACTTGTCTCCTCCTACTCCTCTCTGACTCCCCCTCTGAACTGTCCCCCTGTTCATCTCCTCTATTGGGAACATACGTGGCATCCGTATAATCGTCATCATCATAATCATCCTGCCCAGCTTCGCTTGCCTCAGACACCTCCAAAACTGCACCAACAGCAGGTACTTCATCATCCTCCTCCTCACACATTACGTCCATAGTGTCGCCTAACTCACACATATGAGGTGGTGTAACTTGCTTAGCACCTTCATCTTGTTGTAGCAGTAGTGGCTGTGAATCAGTGATTTCACCACCAAATAACTCCTATGAAGTGTCAAATGCAGCAGATGTGGTGCTTGTAGTAGCGCTGGTGGCTGCTGAAGATGAGGTGTTCTGTGTTAAATAGTCAACCACGTTCTGACAATCTTGGGAGTTGATGGCACGTGCCTTCCTCTGAGCACTGTACTTTGGGCCCGAGCCGCACAAAATCACATCAACACAACCTCGCACAGACCTGCCGGGTGGCCTTCCTCTTGGTCTGCCTCTACCTCTTCCTCTACCTGTTTTGTCAGTTTTGTCCATATTGTAGGGGGGGGGGGGGGGTGAAGTGAAAGGTATGCACTGACTTGACTAATACAATGTACAGTCACACAGGTGCAGTTAACAGGTATGCACTGAGTGGTATATCACACTGCGTGCACTCACGTAGGTAGGTGGTTGCACTAAACACAACAGGTAGGTATATGCAGTAATGAGATGGGTTCACTCAACACAACAGGTAGGTATATGCAGTGATGAGGTGGGTGCACTCAACACAACAGGTAGGTATATGCAGTGATGAGGTGGGTGCACTCAACACAACGGGTAGGTATATGCAGTGATGAGGTGGATGCACTCAACACAACAGGTAGGTATATGCAGTGATGAGGTGGATGCACTCAACACAACAGGTAGGTATATGCAGTAATGAGGTGGGTTCACTCAACACAACAGGTAGGTATATGCAGTGATGAGGTGGGTGCACTCAACACAACAGGTAGGTATATGCAGTGATGAGGTGGGTGCACTCAACACAACAGGTAGGTATATGCAGTGATGATGTGGATGCACTCAACACAACAGGTAGGTATATGCAGTGATGAGGTGGATGCACTCAACACAACAGGTAGGTATATGCAGTAATGAGGTGGGTGCACTGAACGCAACAAGTAGGTATATGCAGTGATGAGGTGGGTGCACTGAACACAACAGGTAGGTATATGCAGTGATGAAGTGGGTGCACTCAACACAACAGGTAGGTATATGCAGTGATGAGGTGGGTGCACTCAACACAACAGGTAGGTATATGCAGTGATGAGGTGGGTGCACTCAACACAACAGGTAGGTATATGCAGTGGTGAGGTGGATGCACTCAACACAACAGGTAGGTATATGCAGTGATGAGGTGGGTGCACTCAACACAACAGGTAGGTATATGCAGTAATGAGGTGGGTGCACTGAACACAACAGGTAGGTATATGCAGTGATGCGGTGGGTGCACTGAACACAACAGGTAGGTATATGCAGTGATGAGGTGGATGAACTCAACACAACAGGTAAGTATATGCAGTGATGAGGTGGGTACACTCAACACAATAGGTAGGTATATGCAGTGATGAGCTGGGTGCACTCAACACAACAGGTAGGTATATGCAGTGATGAGGTGGGTGCACTCAACACAACAGGTAGGTATATGCAGTGATGAGGTGGGTGCACTCAACACACAACAGGAAGTTAAATGCAGTGATGAGGTGGGTGCACTGAACACAACAGGTAGGTATATGCAGTGATCCAACAAGAAAATTATGTGCAATCTTGCGCTAATCACACCAGGCGTGAAAGAGTATATAATGCAACACTAGCAGCTCCCTAGTCCTGGCTGAAGGAATAACTGTGGTAGTGTAATGATTGTGGAATTCTCTCCGTGGTCAGCGCACAGGACGCGCGCTGACACTGCGGAAATCCTCCACAAGCGTATAATTTGAGAAAACCCAGCAAAAGGTGCCACGCACCTGTAGAGGGAAATTCCTGTCGGAAGATGGAGCTGTGGAGTGCAGAGGATCAGATCCTCTGCCCTGCCACAGACGCCAGATAGGAATTGTACGAAGGGAAGAACGCAGGCCAAGATAGCCCTTAAAGAAAAGGAGTAAAGCGACAGAGTGTATGTGTGTCCACCAATCTAGTCGCCACCCAGCGACGATGAACACACAACCATGAAGATCAGGTGAGAAGGCAATCGCAAGAGATGGAGATTGCTAACAGTGACACAAGACAGAATAAGCACAGAGGAGGAATGTATGTGTGTGCACCAATCTAGTCGCCAACCTGCGACGGTGGACACACAACAGAGGAAACCAAGTGAGAACGCAATCGCAAGAGAAGCGATTGCGAATGAGAATGAGCACAGGGACAGAATGTATGTGTGTGCACCAATCTAGTCGCCAACCCACGACGGTGCACACACAACAGCAGATACGAAGTAGGAACGCAATCGTGAGAGAGGCGATTGCCAGAGGTGACACAAGGCTAAAGCAAGACAGGGCACGAGAGTAGCAAAGGCACAGCAAATCATACAATGAGAAGATAAGGAAAATAACAAACACTAACTAAACGCGAACACCGCACTCATTCGCAACTGCGAACGCGTTTACAGCGCGATCTCCACACGTTAAGCGCAACAGAGACAAGCACGCCTAACTAACCCCTGCCACCCAAACTCGAAACAGAGAACGCAAGCGCTTGCTTAATGGTTACCTCACCGAGCCTACAGCAAACGTTCGTATCAGACAAGCCAGACAGACGACCGGGACACAGGATAGGAAAGATCCACTGCTCTTTCTGCCAGAGCGAGTGCGATCCAAGTAAAGCAACAGAGCTTAGCAGGATCCACTGCTCTTTCCGCCAGAGCGAGTGCGATCCAAGTTCAGGGACAGGATAGGAAAGATCCACTGCTCTTACCGGCAGAGCGAGTGCGATCCGGGTTCAGGGACAGGATCACAGATCAGAAGGATCCACAGCCGCTACCGCTAGGGGCTAGTGGGATCCAAGCAAGACAGGCAGATGAGATAGCCGGTGGCAACCGCTGCTCCAGCTATACTCCAAGAAAGCAGGTCAGAAGGATCCACAGCCGCTACCACTAGAGGCTGGTGCGATCCAAGTAAGACAGATGAAACAGAAGGGGCTACTAGTAGCAAACGCTGCACTGGTTAGCACCCACAGACAGGACGATTTCCTATCCACTACCGTTGGCAACAGGACAATCACAGCAGAGAGGCAACATAGACAAAACAGATAAGCAGGCTAACTGCACTAGAGGAGCTGCCCAGTGCAGTCCCCAGAATTACTCTAAGATAACTATAACAATCCAAAGCAAAAAGGTAGACCGCTACACTTACGTGTGTACACAGATGGGAGCAGGGAGATCAATGCCAAAAGTCCATAAATATCCAAGAACGTCCCGCTACACCAAGAGGTAGGGTGAAGTAGAAAAAATACTTTATTGTAAATCCATCTTAATCCATCACCAGTGTACAAGTAAAAAGCTCACGCGTATCGGAGCGATGTGTGGCTTCTTAATCATAGCTTGCCAAGACAGGTGTTCATACAGATTATATAGGATACAGGACCACACCCTTAAAGGTGTAAGTCTTAGCCTTAAAGGTACAAGCATCACAAAGCTAAAAGTGGAGTATACCACTATACTATATAAATATAAAACAAAATCTGCATAAAAACACAATATACGGCATCAGATTATAGCGACCTGTCATACATAACTGTAATAATAACATGTAGTATCTGGACAAAATGCATGACTATTAAACAGGGAAGGGAGGCAAGGATGGGCAAGGGAAGCAGGGGATGCAAAAAAAAAAAGGAGAAAAAAAAGGGGGGGGGGGGGAAGCAGAGGATGCAAAAAAAAAAAAAAGAAGTAGCAAACAGAGAAAGCAGGCCCAATTTATATACACATATATATGCAACACATCAATGTATTCATTTGTCATAGAATCTATCCTTCCTAGACCCAAGCAGAACAATAGAGTTAGTTTTAGTTCGGCCGACAGCGCAGGTTCGGCCTGCGACTCTTCAGACAATAGGGAAGAGAGGGTTCAGTCAGTCTTCTCTGGGGGGGGGGGGACCAGCGCGGACAGTCTGCACAGGAAACCCCTCCAGGACAGCTTACTTATTATCAGCAACCAAAGAGGAGCAATCGAAGGTACAGGGGGAAGGGGGGAGGAAGACCAGGAGGGCAGGCCGGAAGAGACGAAAGATAATCCACTCCCTTTCTAATGTTATTAATTTGTCCAATACAGTTCTCACTCAGACCCAGATCTCTCTGCTCTCTAGAGGTTTATCCTATGCACCTTCATATAATTTTGATATCTTTGATACCATGCTAGACGTCAACAAATTTGTTAGGAACTTGATGGTTAAAAAACATTTTTTAGAAAAGGACGACACGGATGGTGTGTGTGTGTGGGGGGGGGGGGGGCTGGTGGGGTGGCCGCGGGGCCCCCCTTTTAAACTATAACAATCCAACAGGGAAAGCTGACACTCCAGGAGTGTATTTAACAAACCGTTATGACCAGCAAAGCCTTCTGGTCAGCAGAAGGCTTTTATACTGCCAGCCCTCAAACGAGACAGCTGGGCAATTTGCATGTATGCAAATCCTTTAGCAAAGAAACTCTGAAAGTTGTAAGATGAAGCCCGGTCTCTTTTCCAGAGACCTGCATCTCTCAGACATAAGGAATGGTCAAACAGCTGTCTGCCTGTGCAGCCAGCTGAGCGGATCATTACAGGTAGTGGGAAGAAGAAACAAAAAGGAGCGCTCCGTAGTGCATTAAAGTTATTTATTCCTCGAACACAGGTATTAAAAAACACTTACTAGAAGACAGTAAAAGATAGGCATATCATGGGCTGGAAGCCCTGTAAGACAACCGTGGGTGGCAACCTGTTCCTCCTCTGTGGCCTGCAGTGGATGGATGTCTCAGCTGGTGGTGGACAGTGGGTGCCTTCCCTCTGGTGCCCGTGTGAAGTGACTTCACGACGCGTTTCGGCGTATCCACACGTTTGTCAAGTAAGTCACTGCTATGCACACAAGGATTTATATCTCTCTCTATGGGGGCTAAACCCGGAAATGGATGGATGACCCTGTAACCATGGGGACCGGAACAAACACTTACAGTGTCTTAATAAACATTGAAGATCAAAAAGTTTAGGAGATCTGTAAGACTATACTTACACATGGATCTAATTCTCTGCAGCCTAATGGCCCCCCTGTCACGAATTCAATGGAACTTGGCTTGTGCCGCGGTGAAGAGAACCCGTGGCGGAGGTGGATGGAGTGATTGAATATTTTGAACGTCACACATGACGTTTATTGCACAATGTGTCAGTGTGACCTGGTGGACGTGGCCATGTATTTCGCTGCGGGGATGGTCGGGCGGGGGGATCCGCAAAGTGCGCGATGATCCAGCATGCCTCAGTGGGTGTGACAGTGTGACGCACTGTGTTGGTAGCCGAAGGGGGAAGTCTCCCTCTGTCGTCAACAAAGTCCGATTGGTCATTGTGACCATATCCGGAATTCCGCCTTTGGCTCTTAGAGAGCTTGTCCGCTTGTGGCATAACGTTGCTAGGCAGCTGTGCTGTGAGGTTCACGTATGCCGCTGCCCGTCAGTCATTGTATGCAGGAGCATACAGTGCTCTCTTATTTGGTGTGGCTACCAAATCGCTGGATCACCTGGCTGGTTTAATGAACGGTGATTTAGTCAGCCGGGTGGATACTACATGTGCAATAAGAAACGCACATGATTATTATTATTATAATATTGCGACCTTCAACTAAAAATAAATTAAATTAAATAAAAAGGAAAAATAAGAAGGAGGAATAAAAATAAAATGATAAAACTAAATGCAAAATGTTAAAATATAAAACAATATGTTACAATCCTCGTATATGGTGTATGCAGTGATGAGGTGGATGCACTCAACACAACAGGTAGGTAGGTATATGCAATGATGAGGTGGGTACACTGAACAAAACAGGTAGGTATATGCAGTGATGAGGTGGGTGCACTCAACACAACAGGTAGGTATATGCAGTACTGGGTATTATAATGTGCACCTGTCACACACACAGGTAGTCACTGAATGTGCTGGGCCTGGCAGTGGCACACACAAAGTATGGATTATCAAGGCTGTCTATGTCAGTGGGACACACACAAAAAAATAGACCACAAGAACAAGATTAGCTCTCAAAAGAGCTGTTGTGGGGTGCTATTTTAGCAATAAGAATCAGCAAGGAGCACGCTAAGAAGCCTACAAGAGCCTAACTAATCTTTCCCTATGAGAGAGTCTGCAGCAGCTTTCCCTTCTCTCACTATTGCAGGCACACGAGTGAGTAAGATGGCCGGCGCTACCTGCCTTTTATAAGGCGGGGGTGGCTCCAGGAGGGAGTGTAGCCTGATTGGCTACAATGTGCCTGCTGACTGTGATGTAGAGGGTCAAAGTTGACCCTAATGGTGCACTATGGGGGCGAACCGAACTTCCGGGAAAGTTTGCGGTCCTTCACGATCGCGAACCCCGGAAGTTCGCCGGGACCCGTTCGCCGGCGAACCATTTGGGCCATCGCTAATGATAATTACTCACCTGCATTTCTTCCTAACTTGGCAATCTGCTAGTATAATGCAATCTAGTGAAATATGGAATCTTTGGATGTAAATTAGTTAAGTATTCCATTATAACCTAGGCATTTATTGTATTACTGGGTGTCCTGCTAGCTAAAGCTATTAGTTGCTGGTATCTTCAGTTTCTTAATTAGCATATACCATATATGAGATTGTATAAACGATTCATCCAACACCAATCCACTCCCAACCATACAAACATACATAGAAAAGTCTATATGACTCAGAGTGACTTGGGTTGAAATTTAGCAAGGAAAAAAAAGCAGAACCTATCTGCACCCAGGTCAAAACTCAATGAGTCAAAAATATAAAAATAATTTCATTTATTGATATGCATTAAAACATGTATATAAAAAAACATACAAATGAGGGTCTGAGTATCTGGACAGCTGAGGGAAAAACAATTGATGTTATAACATTCTAGCAATATAACTTCTTTACACATGCTGGCAGCATGTGAATCACCATTAGTTCAACAAACATGATTCATGGAGGCTATGGAAAAAAAGGGAGAGTCCTTAATGGTCATGCCAGAGTGCAGAATGATATGCAGCTAGCTTGTAGTTCCTGTCCATAAGCAGGCAACTGCAAATACTTAGAGGTGTAGAGATGCAGAAAATGATGCTCGGCTGAATTATAGTTCCTGTCTTCAAGCAGGCAACCATAAATATGCGGGATGCATATAAGAAGAACACTGATGCAGCTTGATGTGGTACTGTCCTGCAAAATTCCTATTTACAGGCTGAACAAAATGAGCAGATAGAGCAAAATAATCAGCGTTTTAAGTTCCTGTCCAAAAGCAGGCAACCACTGTATGATGGAAAGTTCAAGCCTGATGATGTCAAAAAGAGGATATATTTGTGTGCACAAGCCTGAGTATAGTTGACAACGTCAGTGGCAAGCTGACCTCTTTATTCCTGTCCAAAAGCAGGCAATAGTGTAGTAGTGATGGTAGGTTACTCTAACAAGGAAATAACATGGCAGTATCCGCATAGTGTACCACAGTATATACCATGGAGGATTCTCCTTGCATCATGAAGACATAGTAGCATCCATAGGATCAGTGCAATCAGCAGGGCTCAATATGAGTGAGAAATATATGCAGTCCCAAAGTGAGGCAAAGCAAGGCCTCAATATGCATTAGATGATATGCTTACGTTTCCTCTCCTCAGTATGAATGTCCTCCGAAAATATGTGCAAAAGGGTGCAAGATGGTGAATGACTCTAGAAGGTAGTAGAACATCCTCTCAGCTGCCCAGACCGGCGAAACCGGTAGACAAGGTCTGGGCAGCTGAGAGGATGTTCTACTACCTTCTAGAGTCATTCACCATCTTGCACCCTTTTGCACATATTTTCGGAGGACATTCATACTGAGGAGAGGAAACGTAAGCATATCATCTAATGCATATTGAGGCCTTGCTTTGCCTCACTTTGGGACTGCATATATTTCTCACTCATATTGAGCCCTGCTGATTGCACTGATCCTATGGATGCTACTATGTCTTCATGATGCAAGGAGAATCCTCCATGGTATATACTGTGGTACACTATGCGGATACTGCCATGTTATTTCCTTGTTAGAGTAACCTACCATCACTACTACACTATTGCCTGCTTTTGGACAGGAATAAAGAGGTCAGCTTGCCACTGACGTTGTCAACTATACTCAGGCTTGTGCACACAAATATATCCTCTTTTTGACATCATCAGGCTTGAACTTTCCATCATACAGTGGTTGCCTGCTTTTGGACAGGAACTTAAAACGCTGATTATTTTGCTCTATCTGCTCATTTTGTTCAGCCTGTAAATAGGAATTTTGCAGGACAGTACCACATCAAGCTGCATCAGTGTTCTTCTTATATGCATCCCACATATTTATGGTTGCCTGCTTGAAGACAGGAACTATAATTCAGCCGAGCATCATTTTCTGCATCTCTACACCTCTAAGTATTTGCAGTTGCCTGCTTATGGACAGGAACTACAAGCTAGCTGCATATCATTCTGCACTCTGGCATGACCATTAAGGACTCTCCCTTTTTTTCCATAGCCTCCATGAATCATGTTTGTTGAACTAATGGTGATTCACATGCTGCCAGCATGTGTAAAGAAGTTATATTGCTAGAATGTTATAACATCAATTGTTTTTCCCTCAGCTGTCCAGATACTCAGACCCTCATTTGTATGTTTTTTTATATACATGTTTTAATGCATATCAATAAATGAAATTATTTTTATATTTTTGACTCATTGAGTTTTGACCTGGGTGCAGATAGGTTCTGCTTTTTTTTCCTTACCATATATGAGCCTGTAAATACTGCAAATATGCCAGTGTGTTCACTGAGTCAGGTATTATGCTTTCTGGAAAGGTGCATACAGATTCCTAACCACTGCAGCAAGTAGGGTTCAGGGCAAAGTGCTGTACAAACATGTCACTAGGCTATAGCCTAGCCACTCATTCTGTTGCCATGAAATGGGGCAAGATGAAGGTGAAACAATGTGCTCAGCCAGGTTGAGGGGCTTGTTTTGTGGAAATTATAGTAGATATTAGGCACTGAAATCATTTTAGACCAATGGAAGGAGTAATGGATTTCAATAGTCCAAGCTTTCAAGATTAATGGGTGGATAGGATGGTCACTTTTTTTTCTCTCCAAAGAAGATCCATGACCCAGCAAGAGGTATATGGCCAGAGAAATCCCTTCTTCAACATCTTGCTAAATAAGTCCTGAAATTGATGATGAGTTTCAGGAATTAGGCCAATGATTGAAGATTAGAGAGTAGAAATCAGTTTTGAGAGGAAGTTATGTAGATTTTAGGTTCTCAGCACCTGGTACATGTAGTTGTGCACATGTAGTTGTGCTTGGGAACCATGTGACCATTACACAGTCAAACCCTTACAGTAAGTTTAGAAAAAAAAAAGTCATACTGTACATACTAATGAAGTATTATTAGTTAATTTCAACATCAAGTAATATAAGAAAGCATGTATACCCCTGCCATCTATATATGTGTCAGGGATACATGAAATGATGTTAGTGACGGTAAGGGGGACTTGGCCAACTCAGTCATTAAAATAGAGGTACGGTACATGTTTTGAATGTTGAGAAACACTGCAGTAGTCTATACTGATAGGAAAAAGATACCTTTGAGAAAAACAGGTATCACAGTCTTGAAGCTATGGTATATGCAGAATGATCAGAAATAAAGAGGGAATTATATAAATCTGGAGGTACTCTACTCTTTATGGATATGGGGAATAGACACTAGTAGAAGACAAGCTTTCTCAATGATATTACTAGATTTAATGATGAAACTGACAGCAAAATATGCACTGAGAGTTACTAAGGTTTATCACAGAATAGTAAATGAGGCTGTTGGCCTGGTTAATCCCCCACCGCAAACCTTGGAGTCAATAGTAGCAAGTACTTTAACCACTTCAGGACCTCAGGCTTACATCCCCCTAGTGACCAGGCTATTTTTCATTACATAGGGCTGTGTAGCTTTTGGTAGAGTGCTGCACAGCCTTACAACTCAGCACACAAATTATTTTTACCTCCATTTAGTGTCCTCAATAGGACACTGTGTCGGAGGTCTCTGATCGCTGCTGCTGCTGCTTGTTTTTTTTTGTTATTAGCAGCAAAAGGAAGGCTTTGACCTCCCTCCAAACCCCCTGTGCCATCCTAATCTCCATAGGATATTGATTGGCACTGCTCCCCGCCTCTCATAGGCATCAGCCTATGAGAGGCCACACAGATCCAGCTGCTATGAGGGACAGCCGAGTGTCCCTCGTATAGCGCTGCAGGAGATAGCAGCGCTGTACAATTGTAAACAAATAGGAATTCTTTGCCCTGTCAGCCCTAAACAGCCTGCTAGCCGCTGATCACGGAGCAGAGCCAGCAGGGAATGATCGTGCATGCGCGCATGCTTTCCCTGACAAACTGCAGCTCCAGGACTTGACGCCAAACGGTGTTAGGCAGTCCTGGGGTTGCCGCCGTGGTCACGCCCCTTGGTGTGATGCAGTCGTTAGGTAGTTAATCATACTTTATGGGCCGTGCAACTGGTGTTTTCAGTAGCTGGCATTCCAAAACGTATCTAAGCATTAGTAGCAGGACTAAGAAATGTATTCTGCAACTGGCTTCTTTCTTAGTTGTAGGCTACTTAATACTTTTTTAGCTAATGGGGAGCAACAAAGATTATGAATAGAGCAGCTCCATAGCTTTAAAGATGGTGGTGTTGTTGGAAAGGTGTTGAAAGGCACAGGCCTGAGGTTCCAGTTTTAGAAGTGAAATGATCATGCGTACCTTCATTTTTAAATTAAAATAAAAAAGAAAGCATTCTAGGAAGGGAAAACCAGACGAGGAAGGCACTTCAATAAAGTCTGAACTTAGTTCAATCCACTGAAAACTAATTATGCAGAGGAATATTGGTTTTAAAGGGAAGTAAATCTGTGGCTGAGGGAACAAATAAAGGGAGATGTGATATTTTCAGTGTATGTGTAGTGTGTGTGTGGGGGAGATCTAGCTGGGCGAAAGATGGTGTGTCTGTACATGAGTGTGTGGATCCATGAGTGTAGGCCACCAGGGAGCCACCAAGAAGCCTCACCCTCCCATCATCTCTGTAATGCCTAGTACATACAGTGCAATTTTCCCGACGGGTCAATCAATTAATTACCAACTGTCAGGTATAGCAGTATTACCTCACCAGCGGAGAGTGCTGCGGCCGCTGCTTCCGCATCGGACGTCACCCCGGCGGCCGCATCCTCTCAGACATCTTGCACAGCCCCTGGCAGGACAGGTCTCTCCTCTGCACATCAGATTAGGTCAACACACTCGTGGGCGGGGCGGCAGGAACTATATAATCAGAGGAGACGGGTCAGCTGATCTTGCGGTCAGCTGACACCAGCCTGCCAATCACACGCGGCTGATTGGTTCAGCCCTCTGGGCGGGCGGCTTGAATTTGCTTCTGTATTTAAGCTGGGAGATGTCATTTGCTCATTGTCTGTTGTTGCGAATACTTCGTGTTAGCGCTCAGACCTTTGATAGCTGTAATCAGTAGTGAAAAACAAACCAATTTATCTGTGTATGACTCTTTGCCTGCTCTGACTATTCTTTCTGCCTTGTGATTCTGTACCTCTGCCCATCTGATCTTGTTGCCGACTTTTGCTTGAACTTCACTCTGATTCTGCTTGTCGATTCTGTACCTTATCTGCCCGTCTGTTGCCTACCTGATCTGTCTGACTATTCTATCTCACCAGTGGGCCCTCACCACTGGTGAGGTTACTGCTGTGGTTCTATCTGTAACCTCCATCGCCACTGGTGAGGTTACCGCTGAGAATCTATCAGAAACGTACTGTTTGCACCAATCACTACACTTTGTGCAATAAAGCTAGTGACTTTTGTCACATCTTACACGCCATTTGCTTACTATATCTGTATTGTTGGTGATTCTGCAGATATGCATATAATCAGATATAGTATCTGTATGATTGGTGATACTGCAGATCACCACATAATTAGAAATCTGTTATCCTGCTGACACTAATTGTTACATCAACATGTACAATTTGCTCCCAATCAAGAAAGGGATTGGTTTTGTGAAGTACACAGTGGTGTATCTAGAGGAGTGCAGGCATAGCTAGTGCCATGGGTCCGACAGCGCCATGGGTGCTTTGCCTGCCCCGTGCTACAACGCCAAGCCTGCCCCATGCCTCACCCTCAATCAGACCTCCAATCAGATTAATTATGTTATCTGGGGAACATGGCTACTTAATGCATGTATACAGGGACAGGGTGCACTTGGCTATTTAATTATTTTATCTCAAGGCACCTGGCTATTTAATTTTTTTTATCATGAGGTACCTAGCTATTTTATCTGGAGGTGTGTGACTTCTGAATTATTTTATCTGGATGCTCTTGACTACTCAATATTTTTATTTGGGGGGCATGTGACTACTTGATGAATTATCTGGAAGCACGTGACACTGACTACTTGGTTCTTTTATCTAGAGGCATGACATTTTTTTAATCATAATATATATATATATATATATATATATATATATATATATATATATATATATATATATATATATAATCTGGAATTATGTGACAACTTAATTCTTGTATCTGGAAGCATTTGGCAATTTAATATTTATTTAATTGTGAGGCACAGCACATGACTAATATATAGGGGATCATGGCTTTTCAATTTATGTGCCTGGAGGCATATTAAACTCTGGTATTTGGGTCATCCAGCTGCCTAACTCTGGTATCTAGGGAAAGCACAATTGTCGTGCAACAGTACTGCGGCCTACAGACAAAAGTTCAACTGCCTCTCTTGCAGAATAGAGTTGTGGTTGTGATCCAGGGATTGTATCAGATTGCCATCGGGATGGATTCCCCCCCCCTTTGGCCCAAATAGGACTGTGAGGGCGCAGGCTAATTTTGTACCTAATATTCTGGTTAAACTCGATGGATGTATATCTTGTTTCAACCCAAAATAACTATGTAAATATGTATTGCTTGTTGCACTGAGATATTTCAACTTGCCGCAACATCCTTTCACCAATAAACAGTGAGGGAGGGGAAAAAGAGTGGGCAAAATGAATTGGTCTTCCTGGGGCCCTGTAGGTCTTAGTCTCTTTCTGGTGCTCAAACAAATTAGCAGTAATTGTGAGGGGAAAGGTTAGTATTGGGAGTGGAGAGGAGGAAGGCCAGTATTAGGAGTCAAGAGGAGGACCAGAGTGGGAGATTGGAGAGTTAGGTGTTAAAAGAGGGGAAGGTTAGTGTTAGAATAGAGTACCGAGAAGAGAGATTTCCAAAAAAGTCACTTCGCAATATCCCAAGCCAAAAAACACAGGCGACCATGGCAAACGTACGCGAGTAAAGATGCTGTTTTTAGAGGACACATTTTCAGTGTTTACCACGGTTTTAATAAAATGTATTGGAAAAGTGATTCCCAATTATATAACTTGTTTCTTACAACTCTTGGATCCACATATGAATCGCAGAAACATGTTTGTGATTTTAAACACAGGACAATGGATCAATTGTTCAGTTCTTTATAGCCTTCCATCCAAGGCTCTACGCTAAACAAAGCAGCAAACTATGTTATGTATCATTGTAACAAATTGTCTTAGAACCTTAAATAACAAAGATAAAACATTTGATTGATCGAGACTGCAACTCGTGGTGAGAAGTCAACAAAACTACTAAGAAGCAAAGCTTTAGACCTTCATGGATAGGTGAAAAGACCTTCTTCTCTTTGTTTGGTGGTTGTTTGCACAATAAAGATTGACATCAATTGTTTGTGCATTCTTCATGTATGTCTCTCTCTCAAATAGGTTAAGAGATCCATTACATTAATGTGTCCTCTTTTCTCTGCACTTGAATATGATGATTGAAAGCAAGCAGGATGGTATTTAAAGTGACATTCCACTTTTAATAAAAATTGCTACAAAATCAGTGCTTTGCAAGATGTTTTGTAATTTCATGTTACTAAATGTATCTTTCCATCTAGGTGTGCAGCTATCTATGAATGAAGCTGTTATTGCACTTCTTAGCAAACATGGAATCTGTACTCTCTCAACAGTGTAGACTACCTACAAATAGTGATGATCGTTTTGTGCTAATTGCGATTTCACAAAATTTTGCATAATTTAACATAAAAAATTATTTTTTCATAATTACGATCATTTTTGTGAAGGCATTTTTGTAATTACGTAAATGTTCATAATTACGGTTATTTTTCGAGAAGAATTTTCATGTTAAACACAAAATTACGATTATGTGCTACGCGCAATTTTGTGCAAAAAATAAAATTACAATTTTGTGTAAAATTACAATTTCCATAATTTTTCTAATACTGCTAATTTACGGATTTATGAATGAAATGCAAAATTGCGATTTAACCCACAATTGTGACATGAAATTACGAATTTATGAAATGCGAACTTTCTGATAAGTACGAATTATGATTTGATGTAATAATTGCAAATTTCGTGCTGTAATTACAAAAACTTGTAACTTCAGCTCATCACTTCTTACAAACCTCCAACCTTCTTGCACGAGCAATTAGCATTTTAACCACTTCTCTACCACAGGTTTTTTCCCCCTTCAAAAGCACTTTCCATTCATTCGGTAATAACTTTATCGCTAATTATCACACTGAAATGGTCTATATATTATTTTTTGCGGGACAAACTAGGCTTTCTTTGGGCAGTAGTTTATGATAAGAATTAAATTATTTTATATGCATTTGACAGGAAAGAAGAAGAAAAATGAAAAAAATCACCATTTCTCAGCTTTCAGCTATCGTAGTTTAAAAATAAAATGTGCTATTGTAGATAAAACTGACACATTTTATTTGCCCATTTGTCCTGGTTATTACAGTGTTTAAATTGTGTCCCTAGTATCATGTATGGCAATAATATTTTATTTTGGGTTAGGGGTAAAGGAGTTAAAAAAAATTATAAAAAAGCACTTAATTTTTCTATGGTAAGTGTATAATGGTGTATTTGGAAGTAGTTTTACTTTTTGGCCACAAGATGGTGATATACTAACTATGTTTTTTAAAAATAGAAAACAGAACCAAGTGCATGTGTTTGCAGGTGTTTATAAACAAGGACGTAAAAAAGTGTGGCAAAAGTCGCTAAGTGGTTAAAGTGCAAATTTCTTACCCATATTCCAAACCTGGTCTAATCCATGAACTGAGAGAATATATGGACATGTTCAGTCCCATTCCCACTGTAGCCAGCATACATCTCCTGCATTTGGTGTGATGCGAGAAAGCATCCGAATCCCTCTAGCCCTGCCATGCATGGCTATAGGGGTTCACATGTGTGATCAGGGCCAGGCCGTCCATAAGGCAGGGTGAGGCGGGTTCCTCAGATGGCAAAGTCTGGGGGGGGAGCGGCATCCACCTGGCCATGGGGGGCCACTGAGCTGGAGAGGGTAGCAGGCAGGATATTGGGCACAGTGGCGGGGAGGGGAGTCAGACCGCCTGCTACCTGATTATACTATGCTGCTTAGGGTTGCTCGGAATTGCAAATCCGTGTACCGCGGTAAATTCCGCATACCGCCGCTCCGGAATTCCGTTACCGGGTCATTCCGCGGTATTCCGGATGGTTTCCGCGGTATTCCGGAGGGTTTCCACGGTATTCCGGAATTTTCCGAGTGTATGTTTCCGTATTTTTATTACGGACTTCCGTAAATTACGTTAGCGTTGTTCATTCCGTCTTTTTGCTCATTGAATAAAGTTTTTGTGTATGGTTTAAATTTGTGATAACAGCGTGCTTTCGTCAGTTTCCGCCCATTTTTCCGGAATTCCGTTTTTTTTTTCAATGATACACTGGGGGGCGGATCCCTGGAGGAATTCCGTGGTCTGCTCACTTCCAGGAACTTGTTGTGGAGTCTGGTGAGGCAGAGAGACCTGGAGGAGCAGATTGCACCTGCTATTGAGGTAAGTGAATAATATGTACATATATTTGTTTACATAGATGTTTATTATGTTTAATGATGAATGCAATTATTCCTTTTTTTTAGGTTAGAAAAACAAGTTACCATATTTGTGTGTTTGACACTGACCTGTCAGTCATTTGATTAGGAATAGGATAGCATCATGTTGCATTTGATGGAGATTTGTGGCATGCACTTTCTGTGCATGAAGTTACCTTCGTGGGCATGTAGCGCGGTTTTTATTCCAGACCACATGGTGGAGGAGGGCCAGTGTTAGGAGTTGGACCCAGGAATCTAAATTGGGTTGCAAGGGTTAGTGCTGCTGATGGGCATTATGGGGTTAATGTATGACTTGCATGACTTTGCACGTGTTCAATTTCATTTGTATGCTATTTTGTCGGGTATGCTGAAATGTTGGAACAAAGTGCAGACTGATTAGTCGCAGCTGTGCCCACAAAGTGCAGTCTGATTGGTCGCAGATGTGCCCACAAAGTAAAGTCCGATTGGTCGCAGATGTGTCCATAAAGTGCATTCTGATTGGTCGCAGCTGTGCCCACAAAGTGCAGTCTGATTGGTCGCAGCTGTGCCCACAAAGTGCAGTCAGATTGGTCGCAGCTGTGCCCAGAAAGTGCAGTCTGATTGGTCGCAGATGTGCCCAGAAAGTGCAGTCTGATTGGTCGCAGATGTGTCCACAAAGTGCAGTTTGATTGGTTGCAGATGTGCCACAAAGTGCAGTCTGATTGGTCGCAGATGTGTCCACAAAGTGCAGTCTGATTGGTTGCAGCTTTGCCCACTAAGTGCAGTCTGATTGGTCGCAGCTGTGCCCACTAAGTGCAGTCTGATTGGTCGCAGATGTGGCCACAAATTGCAGTCTTATTGTTCGCAGAAGTGTCCACAAAGTGCAGTCAGATTGGTCGCAGCTGTGCCCAGAAAGTGCAGTCTGATTGGTCGCAGATGTGCCCAGAAAGTGCAGTCTGATTGGTCGCAGATGTGTCCACAAAGTGCAGTTTGATTGGTTGCAGATGTGCCACAAAGTGCAGTCTGATTGGTCGCAGATGTGTCCACAAAGTGCAGTCTGATTGGTCGCAGCTGTGCCCAGAAAGTGCAGTCTGATTGGTCGCAGCTGTGCCCAGAAAGTGCAGTCTGATTGGTTGCAGAGGTGTCCACAAAGTGCATTCTGATTGGTCGCAGATGTGTCCACAAAGTGCATTCTGATTGGTCGCAGATCTGGCCACAAAGTGCAGTCTTATTGTTCGCAGCTTTGCCCACTAAGTGCAGTCTGATTGTTCGCAGCTGTGTCCACAAAGTGCAGTCTGATTGGTCACAGCTGTGCCCAGAAAGTGCAGTCTGATTGGTCGCAGATGTGTCCACAAAGTGCAGTTTGATTGGTTGCAGATGTGCCACAAAGTGCAGTCTGATTGGTCGCAGATGTGTCCACAAAGTGCAGTCTGATTGGTTGCAGCTTTGCCCACTAAGTGCAGTCTGATTGGTCGCAGCTGTGCCCACTAAGTGCAGTCTGATTGGTCGCAGATGTGGCCACAAATTGCAGTCTTATTGTTCGCAGAAGTGTCCACAAAGTGCAGTCAGATTGGTCGCAGCTGTGCCCAGAAAGTGCAGTCTGATTGGTCGCAGATGTGCCCAGAAAGTGCAGTCTGATTGGTCGCAGATGTGTCCACAAAGTGCAGTTTGATTGGTTGCAGATGTGCCACAAAGTGCAGTCTGATTGGTCGCAGATGTGTGCACAAAGTGCAGTCTGATTGGTCGCAGCTGTGCCCAGAAAGTGCAGTCTGATTGGTCGCAGCTGTGCCCAGAAAGTGCAGTCTGATTGGTCGCAGAGGTGTCCACAAAGTGCATTCTGATTGGTCGCAGATGTGTCCACAAAGTGCATTCTGATTGGTCGCAGATCTGGCCACAAAGTGCAGTCTTATTGTTCGCAGCTTTGCCCACTAAGTGCAGTCTGATTGTTCGCAGCTGTGTCCACAAAGTGCAGTCTGATTGGTCACAGCTGTGCCCAGAAAGTGCAGTCTGATTGGTCGCAGATGTGTCCACAAAGTGCAGTTTGATTGGTTGCAGATGTGCCACAAAGTGCAGTCTGATTGGTCGCAGATGTGGCCACAAATTGCAGTCTTATTGTTCGCAGAAGTGTCCACAAAGTGCAGTCAGATTGGTCGCAGCTGTGCCCAGAAAGTGCAGTCTGATTGGTCGCAGATGTGCCCAGAAAGTGCAGTCTGATTGGTCGCAGATGTGTCCACAAAGTGCAGTTTGATTGGTTGCAGATGTGCCACAAAGTGCAGTCTGATTGGTCGCAGATGTGTCCACAAAGTGCAGTCTGATTGGTCGCAGCTTTGCCCACTAAGTGCAGTCTGATTGGTCGCAGCTGTGCCCACTAAGTGCAGTCTGATTGGTCGCAGATGTGGCCACAAATTGCAGTCTTATTGTTCGCAGAAGTGTCCACAAAGTGCAGTCAGATTGGTCGCAGCTGTGCCCAGAAAGTGCAGTCTGATTGGTCGCAGATGTGCCCAGAAAGTGCAGTCTGATTGGTCGCAGATGTGTCCACAAAGTGCAGTTTGATTGGTTGCAGATGTGCCACAAAGTGCAGTCTGATTGGTCGCAGATGTGTCCACAAAGTGCAGTCTGATTGGTCGCAGCTTTGCCCACTAAGTGCAGTCTGATTGGTCGCAGCTGTGCCCACTAAGTGCAGTCTGATTGGTCGCAGATGTGGCCACAAATTGCAGTCTTATTGTTCGCAGAAGTGTCCACAAAGTGCAGTCAGATTGGTCGCAGCTGTGCCCAGAAAGTGCAGTCTGATTGGTCACAGATGTGCCCAGAAAGTGCAGTCTGATTGGTCGCAGATGTGTCCACAAAGTGCATTTTGATTGGTTGCAGATGTGCCACAAAGTGCAGTCTGATTGGTCGCAGATGTGCCCAGAAAGTGCAGTCTGATTGGTCGCAGCTGTGCCCAGAAAGTGCAGTCTGATTGGTTGCAGAGGTGTCCACAAAGTGCATTCTGATTGGTCGCAGATGTGTCCACAAAGTGCATTCTGATTGGTCGCAGATCTGGCCACAAAGTGCAGTCTTATTGTTCGCAGCTTTGCCCACTAAGTGCAGTCTGATTGTTCGCAGCTGTGTCCACAAAGTGCAGTCTGATTGGTCGCAGATGTGTCCACAAAGTGCAGTTTGATTGGTTGCAGATGTGCCACAAAGTGCAGTCTGATTGGTCGCAGATGTGGCCACAAAGTGCAGTCTGATTGGTAGCAGATGTGCCCTAGATTGTCCACGCTCCTCCTATGCAGCGTGGACAATCCAGAACGCCGCACGCTGCCAGCTCCAGATGACACCAACACTCTCTCCGTGTTCCCAGAGGCGGAAGCAGCGCTGTCTTCCGCCAAAATGGTAATTTTCTTATTCATTACTGCTCCCTAGCAAGTACATCAGGAATTTCTAGCACTTCAGAAGTATATGAAAGTATTAGATATCCACTTCCGTATTACTATTAATCAGATGATTTGTAACTAGATAGCCATTTACACAATAGTCATTGTACAGAGTATATAACGCTATGTCGCTGTGTTTGCCTCAAAACAGCAAACTCATTGCAATTATACATGTTTTGATCATAAATAATTTCTCGTATGTGAAAAAATATATTTGATATTTTGCAATGTTATTATTCATAGAGTTGTACGAACATGGCAGATGCTGCTGAAGCCGGTGGGAGTGGTGGTGGTGATGGTGATGGTGGGAGGAGCAGGACGTCAGCCTCTGCTGCCTCCTCTGCACGCCTGCGGAAGCGGGAAAAGAATTTGATTATTAAAGTAAGTTTATTTATTTTTTTCTTCACTGTATTAATCCATGACTTTCAATTTATTTTGCTTGACTGTGTAATGCATGCTGCATCTGTAGCTACTTTAATAGTACCATGAAGCTTTGCAATTGAAGGGCTTAATGTTCAGACTACACAACTGTACGCCCCATACACACACTCAAGTCAACACTCAACAGCGGTCTGTAAAGGCCGCCGGGCGGATTGCTCAGAACCTCAGAAAGAGCCTTATCAGTCAGCCGACAGCCTGTAGACACGTCGGACTGTCCACGGAAAATCTGACCAGCGGGAGGTGACTACAGACCCGTCGTTGCCTCCCGTGTAGCGTTTGTACTGGCCTTTAGGCTCTCATAACTTTGATTTCGATTAACTTACTGAAAATCTACTTCTATTGTTCAAGGAGTTGATAAGACTGCTGATGATAAGTCAATTGAACATTAAATTGACTTTTCATCAGTCTTATCATATGTTAGTACAATAGCAAGCGATGTAGGTATTGTAAAGGTTACTTTTAGCGGATCATTAATTTTGTTGTTGTTTTTTTTTTTTCAGACAATGTTACGAGGGGCCTACGATAAGAGGAAGAGGGAGGAGAAGAGGGCTATTCTGGACCAGCTACAGCGGGACCTTGAGACCCGATACCACCGCACATGGTCGGTCAAGAAGATCCAGACCATGTGGAGCGACTTCAAGTCGAAGACACCATGTGCGGTGAGGAGAATTAAAGACCAGCTTCGGGAATGTAAGTAAATAATGTGTTTTTCATATATGTAGCGTGATGTGTACGTGTTTTCAACCTTGGAAATCCTTACGATTTTCATGTCTAACAAATTGTCTCTCCTATTGGGTATGTAACTCACAATTTTAAAAACAATCTCACATTCTTTTTTAGTGGATCGGTCTCAGGCACGCAGGCGGGCCCGTTCCGCCTCTGCTCCTCCCTCTTCCCGCAATATTGTGGACCCCACTCAGGAGGATCCTGCTGCTGCCTCCCCCCCTGCTGATGATGAGGCTGGACCCAGCACCAGCCAAAGGCCCCGTAGCAGCCGGCAGCGTGGGCGAAGGCGCTGCCGGCAGCGTGGGCGAAGGCGCTCCCGGAGCCGATCTGTGGCATGTAAGTATTTTTTTAACAAAGTTGCAACATTAATCAGATGACAGTGCTACGTCTCTTAGGAGATTAGTACATAATGGTTTTTTTGTACAGAATATAATTTTTTTTTTTTTTTACAGTCCCAAAAAAAAAAAAAAAAAGGTGAATGATACCATGTCTTCTTTTTATCTTAGCCTCTATCTCTGTGCGATTGCGCAGACGCCGGCCACGGCAACTTTCCTCCGGCAGGCCAGAAAGTGGTGCCATTGAAACAGCTGAGTGTAAGTGAAATTTATTGTTGTAGAACAAAATACATTAATAAGTGTTTGATGCAGCTTATTGATTTGGAGCCATTGTGTAGTGTATGTATCGTATTGTACTCTAGGGTCTATTCAGGGGGAAGCCAAGTATACTAGTTGTAGATGTTTTGGATGTGGGCGGAAGAATGAGTGCTAGGAGGAAAACAATACAGACCGAAGTAAAAATAATTTTCTTCATCATAATTTTTTATTACATTTCAAATACAGAGTTCCATAGTAATGAAAACAGCTGACTGCATAATATTCATCATACATTCAAATACACTTGCAAACTATTCTATGAATAACACCCCTGGTCTGTCTTATTCCCATGAAGAACAGAGGGAGGTAATACATGAAGCACTCCTATGCGCTTAGTCCAGCCTGGGAGTTTTAACTTGACCCATACTAGGTAACCCCCAGGGCTCGGACATCAATGTACTGTATCAATTCAGTGGCCCGAAGGTTAGCCCTTGATACAGGGTTACAGGGATCCTGTTTCAGTGCTAGAGTGTCTACATAATGCTCGTCGCTGTAGTGAGTATAAAGTACAACACCTGTGGGAAGGACGGACGAGGTCTGACTAGTCTACCATAAGTAACACTACCTACTTAACTTATAGTGTATAGTATACCAGGAGCTATATTGGAAGTGAGATTCTAGTTAGTGTATTCCAACCAGGTACTAGGAAGGGTGAAGATCTTATGGTCCACTGAGGATCTTAGTCTAATTTTATATTCCATATTCAGGTTGCTGTTTACTAGGGAGATTAGTTGGGTAATAGATAGGTAGTCGGCCGATTTCCAATTGCTAGTTATCTGGGAGAGTGCCGACAGAATGATATGCATAACCTGGGGCTGCAAATTTAGTGGGATCTCCTCTAGCCCTACTAAGAGTAAAGCTAATTTAGCTGATAGACGTACGTAAGTAGGGAAGGAAAAAGCTATTAAGAGTTCCACATGGTCCCAAAACTGAGCAATATTAGGGCACTCCCATAGCATGTGGAGTAGAGTCCCCACTGAGTTCTTACAATGCCAGCAGTTGGGGGAGTTATCCTCTGAGAACGAGGCCATTCTTCTGGGGGTCAGATACCACCTGAAAATAACTTTACGTGAAAGTTCACAGTGGGAGTTGTTCTTTGAGAGTTTTAGGCTTTTAGAAGTGGTCCTGACTGAGCACATGCTGGTCAGTTATGTTAGATTGTAGGTCATTGGACCAGGCTAAAGCATATCTTTTCAGTGAGGCATCACTCACTTCTAGTATCGACGTATACCAAGTGGAGATACATCCGGCCAAAATGTGTGTGTGGGGGGGGGGCCTTTATTGTTAATGGCTGTTAGGATTAGGATATGACTATTGAGCTGGGTTATATTAATTGTGTTATTTTTGATCAGGCTATATATCCTATGGTAGGTAAAGAGTTGGTTGAATGGTAATTGGAATTCTTTATGTAATTCCTCAAATGTTTTAAGCTGAGAGCCTTGTGACAGTTGGTTTAGTGAGGTGATTTTAACTTTATCCCATGCGGATAGGTTCAAATGGGGGCTGAGGATTTTAAGGGCATTTAAAGAGATGGTAGGACTATGAGTCAGGGACGACTTAGGCGGGAATTTGATAAAGTGTTCCCATGCCAGCAAGAGAGCCTGGATAGTTGTGTATTGGGAAGATGGTCTCTTTGCTCCCAGGAGCATAGCTTCTGACAGAAGTAAAAACTTAAAGGACCACTATCTTGAACAAAGTTGGCAGTTAAAATGGGACAGATGACAGGTTTTGGGCCAGTCCATGTTTTTAAGGGGGATTCTCAGGGATTTCTTTGTTTGCAACAGCATTTCCTGAACATTTGCAAAATGTCACTGACATAATACAGTGGACTGTTCAAGTGATTAGTGTGGCCGGCTGGTTTCTTGCTAATTTTTCAGTTAATCAGATGTTATTGTTCAGGAAATGCAGTTGAAAACAAAGCAAACCCTTGAAATACCCTATGAGGAGATGGATTGTCCCAAAATCTGTCGGTTATGTCAGATTTTCAATGCCTACTGTTTTTTGCGCTCGTGGTCCTTTAAGGCATACAGTAAAAAATGGCGCGGAGGAAATAATGGCGCACCGTTCTGCCGATTATAAAACGCTATTTACCGTTTTAATGTAAATACATTAAAACGGTAAATAGCGTTTTATAAAACAGCAGAATGGTGCGCCATTGAAAAATGCAGGGAACTAGCAGAGGGGGTCGGGCTGGCAGCGGGGGTCGGGCTGGAGAGGCAGCGGGCAGTGGGCTGGCAGCGGTGTCAGGGTGGAGAGGCAGCGGGCTGGCAGCGGGGGTCGGGCTGAAGAGGCAGCGGGGTGGAGGGAGGATTACGCAGCATGTGTATATTGTGTATACATTACCTTGTCCCGGCCGGCGATCGCTCCTTCACTTCATAGCTTGCACGAGTTCTGCATCCAGCCAATCACCATGCGGCTTCAGTTTCCGCATGGTGATTGGCTGGATGCAGAACTCGTGCAAGCTATGAAGTGAAGGAACGATCGCCGGCCGGGACAAGGTAATGTATACACAATATACACATGCTGCGTAATCCTCCCTCCACCCCGCTGCCTCTTCAGCCCGACCCCCGCTGCCAGCCCGCTGCCTCTCCACCCTGACACCGCTGCCAGCCCACTGCCCGCTGCCTCTCCAGCCCGACCCCCTACTGCCCGCTGCCTCTCCAGCCCGACCCCGCTGCCAGCCCGCTGCCTCTCCAGCACGATCCCTGCTAAAAAAATTGAACATATAAAACGTTAAATATCGTTGTAATGCAGCGCCATTCTGACACTATTGGCGCTGTGCGCCATTTTTGCCTGTCCCCCCTTTAAGAACTACATCCCGATGTTGAAGGGATTGGAATCGTTGAAAAGCAAGAGCACTAACACACCAACCACCACTACATCACCCTGCCTCCAAATTAGAACACTTCTTCCGGCCAGTGATTATGTCCATAGTAAAACTAGTGTATCATCTGTAAATATAATGTAAGGACATGCTTTAATTTCACAACTTCAAAGGAAGCTTCATTCAAATTTGGCCATAAATAAATGTACATAATGGGGCAACATATCACTTGAAGAAATGTTGACAAGCTGCAGTACTATGCATGTGTGGAATGGTAGTATAAAGTTATTTCACATCCATTGTAGCCACAACAAGTTCTAATACATGTTTGATTTTTTTGGGTGGATTGCAAGGCACTACTTTTGGCAGTCATATTTCATTACTCTTTCTTTACTTTAGGTAAAACCAGGAGTTTTGTTTTTGAATCTGGATGATACCATTCATTGTCAAACTTAGACATGAGTAAACAGTGAGCTTTCGGATTTTAAAATGCCTTCGGCGGACTGGTTCCTGACTAAAAATGAAAACCACACTTTATGTACACTGACATACAGAGTTGAATAATTTTTCGGCAAACATTAATGTATTTTTACATGTCTTAACTGTTACTCAGAACACTTTTCCTGGCCTCTGGGCTAAATTGATAAGTTAAACAGTTCCCTTCATGTAACGTAAAGTACACTCTGGTGATGATGATGGGTAACTATTGGAAATTCCAAGTTGAAATACTAACTGGGCTAGTAGTCATATGCCACATTAATTTTAAACTAAAGAGCATTCTGGCATTTCAAACCAGCATATGCAAGTAAAAAATAATGCATAGTGACAGTAAACAGTAAACACCATCAAACGCAAGCATATAACAGAAAAATTGAATTGAAAAATTAAAAATAAAATAAAAAGAATATTGTAATATTGAAAAGCCATTGTACCAGCAAGAGAAGTTGTAAACAAGAGTCCTGGTTTTAACCATGTTGTACAGATATGATCCAATGTATGTACTTTGTCTCTTTTTTAAATCTCATTTCTGACTTTAAGCCACCCATTAATACAGTGAATGTCAATGTTTGTAAGCCGTGTTTTCAGTGTTGGTCAGGGAAAAGTACAAGGAAGCCTTTTTATAATTAGAAAAATCTCATGTTATTTTTCTCAAAAACAGCCAATAAATGCTATCATCCTGTTTCAAAACTCCTTGTTTTTATGGCTAATACGGTACCACACTGTACTGGTTTGACTTTTATTAAACGTTATTGTACAATGTCCATGTATAGTGTAATTTTGTAATTTTGTACATCTTGTTTTTTACAGCTTCTGAAGTAACCGCCCGTGTTGCTGCCCTTGAGCAACAAGTACAGCAGCAGCGGGTGGAATATGAAGCGCGCCTCCAGCAGCTACAAGCTGCTTTTCAGCAGCAGATAGAGCAACTGCAACAACAGCTGGAGGCACAGATTGAGGACCAACGGCAGAGGATTCTGGCCTGCAGGGAGGAGGGAGAACGGCTCCATGAGTATTTTGCCCAGGTTGCCGGGAAAAGGAGGATGTAAGGCGGGTCCTCCTGGAGTCCTCCGGAGTCAGATTAGATGGACAGCGTGTGTGAACAGCTTTTTTCAGATCTTGCCACTGATTCTACATTGGATTTAGATCTGGACTTTGGATGGGCCTTTCTAATACATAGTTATGTTTTGTTTGAAACCATTCCATTGTTGCCCTGCCTTTATGTTTAGGGTCATTGTCCTGCTGAAAGGTGAACCTCCGCCCCAGTCTCAAGTCTTTTGCAGAGTCCAAGAGGTTTTCTTCCAAGTTTGCCCTGTATTTGGCACCATCCATCTTCCCATCAACTCTGACCAGCTTCTCTGTCCCTGCTGAAGAGAAGCACCCCCAGAGCATGATGCTGCCACCACCATATTTGACAGTGGGGATGGTGTGGTCAGAGTGATGTGCAGTGTTAGTTTTCTGCCACACATAGCGTTTTGCATTTTGGACCAAAAGTTCCATTTTGGTCTCCTCTGACCAGAGCACCTTGTTCCACATGTTTACCGTGTCCCCCAACATGGCTTGTGTCAAACTGCAAACTGGACTTCTTATGCTTTTCTGTTAACAATGGCTTTCTTCTTGCCACTATACCATAAAGGCCAACTTTGTGCAGTGCATGACTAATAGTTGTCCTATGGACAGTCTCCCACCTGAGCTGTAGATCTCTGCAGCTCGTCCAGAGTCACCATGGGCCTCTTGACTGCATTTCTGATCAGCGCTCTCCTTGTTTGGCCTGTGAGTTTAGGTGGACGGCCTTGTCTTAGTAGGTTTACAGTTGTGCCATACTCCTTCCATTTCTGAATGATTGCTTGAACAGTGCTCTGTGGGATGTTCAAGGCTTTGGAAATGTTTTTGTAGCCTAAACCAGCTTTACGTTTTTCTATAACTTGATCCCTGACCTGTCTTGTGTGTTCTTTTTACTTCACAGTGCTGTTGATCCAAATATTCTCTTAAGACAACCTCTGAGGCCCTCACAGAGCAGCTGTATTTGTACTGAGATTACATTACAGACAGGTGCACTCTAATCTCTTACCCACCCTGTTTTAAAAGAGCAGGCAAATGGTTGATTTGATGTTGGCAGCCAACCTTTTGTTGAGGTGACAGGGGGCCAGATTTATCAAGAGCGTTTTAAACAAAATATTAGTTTTATTTTTAAAAATCCTTGCAGAACTGTCTCAGACAGCCGAAAAAAATCACTAGATAATGAAGATTCCTTCTTAAACTGTAAGGAATAGAAGGAGATAGGAAGGTCTCTCAGGCAGTGCAATGTGTGCGGAAAATTGCTGTGGCTAAGGCTACCAACACACCTGCTGTCAGCAAACTCTGACTGAGAGGGGAGGAGCCCTTCACAAATCACATCTAGCCTACACTATCTGTAGAACTGCTAATGAGCACTTTTCGGCAACATTAAAGGAATGGATTTGCACATTTCTTAAATGTTCAGTTTATTGATTTTTATTATTTAAATGAATCACATATCAGTTACTTCATATGGAGAGCATATCTTTCTCCATAGACCTTGTGTTAAAAAAAATAGTTGCTATCACTTATTTTTGCTTTGGCAGCGAGCTGAGCTGGCTCATTAGCATACTGTACGACGACGGGCTTCAGCCTGCTTATAGCAGACACTCCAGCTGATTTATTATAACGCTGACTCACACACTACAGACAGCTGCTGTTCTGAGTTCTCTGTAACCAGTTAATTGAATAGATAAAGCAGTCGGCTAATTATGTACTTATGAAAAAGCATGTTTGTTTATTTACTTATCTAGTTACAGAGAACCGCAGCTCTCTGTAGTGAGTGAGTTAGCGTTATCAGCTTGAGTGTCTGCTATCAGAGAAGTCCGTCCGGCGCATGACACAGCCCAGCTCTCTGTGGTGTATGAGACAGCCTTATAAATCAGCTGGAGTGTCTGCTAGCCTATAAGCAGGCTGAAGCCTGTCGTCGCATACTATGCTAATGAGCCATCGGCCAAAGCAAAACTAAGTGATAGCATCTACTTCTTTTTATTACCCAAGGGCGTCAATTCACCAGAGAGGATTTACTAAGAGAAAAAAGGTAGGTAGATTATCTCATGAGGTATTTTAACACTCTGGAGTCAATTCACCAGTGTGAGAGGACAGAGAGAAAAGTGTTCGATAGCAGGGGATAATGGAGAGATATGCATGAGGAAAGTGTGAGAAAGCAGAGATTTAGGTAATAATCGGTATTAATGATTTACATGGGTTACTTCTCCGCTCTGTAAGCATGAAAGTGAAGCATTGTGGGTAGGAGGCAGAGTTTAACCACTACATGACCAGAGTATTCCCGCCTTATACTGCCGGATCACATCATCAATCATATCATTCACGAGTGATTCTGAACGTCTTAACCACCTCTGTCTCAGTAAAATTATCACGAACTGTTCTCACACGAAAAATACGAGGGGCGATTAAACAGACCCTCCTCCTGCGCCTTCGTATCCTCATAATAGAAGCAAGCTCTAAGGCCTAGTGCACACCAGAGCGGTTCGGCTGCATTTTTTGCGATCCGCTTGCGGCTGCGGATACGCGTGGGAGGCGTTTTGCATAAACGCATACTCCCGGGCTGCTGCAGATTTAGGATTGCGGAGGCGTTTCTGACTCAATGTTAAGTATAGGAAAAACGCAAACCGCTCTGAAAACCTGCACTTCACAGCGGTTTGTCAGGCGGTTTTTGTTACAGTAGCTGTTCAGTAACAGCTTTACTGTAACAATACAGAAAATCTACTACACCAAAAACGCTTCACAGAACTGCAAAATGCTAGCTGAAACGCTACAGAAAAACAAGAAAAAGCGTTTCAAAATCTGCTAGCATTTTGCGAATATACTAGCGGTTTTTGGTGTGCATCAGGCCTAACAGAGTAAGCTCAAAAGGCTCCATCTTCCACAGCAGCAGCTGCTGTGTGAAAACCACGATATCTCCAGGTTAATTCAGGGGGTTAAGAGATGTAAAAATTACGAATGACCACACACCGTTTCTTCCCTGGTGAAATGTGATTTGGGGAAAAACTAACTACTAACTATCACTTATTTATCTCATACTTATCTCACATTTATCTCTTGCATTTCTCTCGATCGATAATTTCCCCTATACTTATGGATAATTGCTACTTGGAGATATCACAGGATGTTAATTACCTCCCAAGAGATATTTAGGTTGTTAACCTCTGGTGAATTGACGCCAAGGTCGATGGAGAAAGATAAGCTCTCCATATAAAATAACAGATATGTGATTAATGTAAATAGTAATTATCAATAAACTGCCCCTTCAAATAGAGACACTGAAGCGAAAAAAAATTATGCTATTATGATTTGTATGTGTAGTACAGCTAAGAAATAAAACGTTAAGATCAGATACATCAGTCTAATTGTTTCCAGTACAAGAAGTGTTAATAAACTCCAGTTGTTATCTCTATGCAAAGAAGCCATTAATCTCTACGGCTTTCAGAGTCGTGGAATGGGCTGTTTTATGACTTTTATTATCTGAAATGTTATTGAACTATTTAAGATTTCTCTGCCAGAGGCGAGGTCAGTAGTTCACAGACTGCTCGGAAAGAAGAATTCTGAATGCTGAGTGATGTGTAATCTGAACATAGTGTATAATGATCCAATGTTATAAATACAACTATATACCTAAAAAAAGGGAATATTTTCTTTTCTGCAAATCTTCTAGTAATTATTCATAGTACACTACAAATTCATTATATCATATATTTTTTTTTCTCTTCAGAGTCTTTTTAACTGTAGTGTAGCTCTAGAAATCCACGCTAAACTGTCGCTATTACATAGGCTTTGCGAATTTTCTTACTATCATGCAGAACTATTCTTCAACTGGCTAGAACAGTTTTAGAAGAATAAACTGTCGGTAATGCTTTGAGAAATCTGGCCCAGGGACTATGTTACACAGTGCCAACTGTCCTGTGTCCTGGTCACCCCTCCCAGTTGATAGACAATGCACTGTTATGTTGATGGAGTAGTAGACATCAGAAGTTTCCTGTCTCGTCCAACTACAATTCTCGCAAACTCTTTCTGTTGTAAGAAAGGAAAGTTTTATGTTTTCCTGTGTTTCTTGTTTTGTACCTTTTTTAAAAAAAATTGACAAAACTTATTGCAAATTGCAATAAAAGTTTTTAAAAAAACCTGGTCTTTGTTGTATTGTATGTATTGCACAATGCATATCTAACTGGCTGGTGATGACAACCATTAGGCTCTTGCCTGCCTGGCATTACTTTTTTGTCTGTTGTAGGCACCACAACGTCCGGTAGTTGAATTGTCACAGGCTCAGCAGCAGAAGTACGTCTCATAAGGTTTGACACAAAAGGTAATTGGCAGCAGAGTACACACAGGTCCTCGCACACTAGAGACCTTGGTTGAGGGATATCATGTCCGGTAGTTGACTGGTCGCAGCATCAGAAGCAAAGTAAGTATCACAAGGTTAGACACAACAGGTAATTGGCAGCAGAGTAGACACAGGTCCTCACACACTCAAGACCTTGGTTGAAGGATATCATGTCCGGTAGTTGACGGGTCGCAGCAGCAGAAGTAAAGTAAGTATCATAATATTTGACACAACAGGTAATTGGCAGCAGAGTAGACAGGCCCTTGCCCCTTAGGGACATGGTTTGAAGGATATAACGTCCAGGAAATGGACTTGTCACAGCAGTAGTAAGTATCATTAGGTCTTAGAGTCTTGAGACAGCAGGTAACGGCAGCAGAGTAGACAGGCCCTTGCCCCTTAGGGACCTGTGTTGAAGGATATAAAGTCCAGGAAATGGACTTGTCACAGCAGTAGTAAGTATCATTAGGTTTTAGAGTCTTGAGACAGCAGGTAACGGCAGCAGAGTAGACAGGCCCTTGCCCTTTAGAGACATGGTTTGAAGGATATAACGTCCAGGAAATGGACTTGTCACAGCAGTAGTAAGTATCATTAGGTCTTAGAGTCTTGAGACAGCAGGTAACGGCAGCAGAGTAGACAGGCCCTTGCCCCTTAGGGACCTGTGTTGAAGGATATAAAGTCCAGGAAATGGACTTGTCACAGCAGTAGTAAGTATCATTAGGTTTTAGAGTCTTGAGACAGCAGGTAACGGCAGCAGAGTAGACAGGCCCTTGCCCTTTAGAGACATGGTTTGAAGGATATAACGTCCAGGAAATGGACTTGTCACAGCAGTAGTAAGTATCATTAGGTCTTAGAGTCTTGAAACAGCAGGTAACGGCAGCAGAGTAGACAGGCCCTTGCCCCTTAGGGACCTGTGTTGAAGGATATAACGTCCAGGAAATGGACTTGTCACAGCAGTAGTAAGTATCATTAGGTCTTAGAGTCTTGAGACAGCAGGTAACGGCAGCAGAGTAGACAGGCCCTTGCCCCTTAGGGACCTGTGTTGAAGGATATAAAGTCCAGGAAATGGACTTGTCACAGCAGTAGTAAGTATCATTAGGTTTTAGAGTCTTGAGACAGCAGTTAACGGCAGCAGAGTAGACAGGCCCTTGCCCCTTAGGGACATGGTTTGAAGGATATAAAGTCCAGGAAATGGACTTGTCACAGCAGTAGTAAGTATCATTAGGTCTTAGAGTCTTGAGACAGCAGGTAACGGCAGCAGAGTAGACAGGCCCTTGCCCCTTAGGGACCTGTGTTGAAGGATATAACGTCCAGGAAATGGACTTGTCACAGCAGTAGTAAGTATCATTAGGTTTATGAGTCTTGAGACAGCAGGTAACGGCAGCAGAGTAGACAGGCCCTTGCCCCTTAGGGACCTGTGTTGAAGGATATAACTTACAGGAAATGGACTTGTCACAGCAGTAGTAAGTATCATTAGGTCTTAGAGTCTTGAAACAGCAGGTAACGGCAGCAGAGTAGACAGGCACTTGCCCTTTAGAGACATGGTTTGAAGGATATAACGTCCAGGAAATGGACTTGTCACAGCAGTAGTAAGTATCATTAGGTTTTAGAGTCTTGAGACAGCAGGTAACGGCAGCAGAGTAGACAGGCCCTTGCCCCTTAGGGACATGGTTTGAAGGATATAACGTCCAGGAAATGGACTTGTCACAGCAGTAGTAAGTATCATTAGGTCTTAGAGTCTTGAAACAGCAGGTAACGGCAGCAGAGTAGACAGGCCCTTGCCCCTTAGGGACCTGTGTTGAAGGATATAACGTCCAGGAAATGGACTTGTCACTGCAGTAGTAAGTATCATTAGGTTTTAGAGTCTTGAGACAGCAGGTAACGGCAGCAGAGTAGACAGGCCCTTGCCCCTTAGGGACCTGTGTTGAAGGATATAACGTCCAGGAAATGGACTTGTCACAGCAGTAGTAAGTATCATTAGGTCTTAGAGTCTTGAGACAGCAGGTAACGGCAGCAGAGTAGACAGGCCCTTGCCCCTTAGGGACCTGTGTTGAAGGATATAAAGTCCAGGAAATGGACTTGTCACAGCAGTAGTAAGTATCATTAGGTTTTAGAGTCTTGAGACAGCAGTTAACGGCAGCAGAGTAGACAGGCCCTTGCCCCTTAGGGACATGGTTTGAAGGATATAAAGTCCAGGAAATGGACTTGTCACAGCAGTAGTAAGTATCATTAGGTCTTAGAGTCTTGAGACAGCAGGTAACGGCAGCAGAGTAGACAGGCCCTTGCCCCTTAGGGACCTGTGTTGAAGGATATAACGTCCAGGAAATGGACTTGTCACAGCAGTAGTAAGTATCATTAGGTTTATGAGTCTTGAGACAGCAGGTAACGGCAGCAGAGTAGACAGGCCCTTGCCCCTTAGGGACATGGTTTGAAGGATATAAAGTCCAGGAAATGGACTTGTCACAGCAGTAGTAAGTATCATTAGGTCTTAGAGTCTTGAGACAGCAGGTAACGGCAGCAGAGTAGACAGGCCCTTGCCCCTTAGGGACCTGTGTTGAAGGATATAACGTCCAGGAAATGGACTTGTCACAGCAGTAGTAAGTATCATTAGGTTTTAGAGTCTTGAGACAGCAGGTAACGGCAGCAGAGTAGACAGGCCCTTGCCCCTTAGGGACATGGTTTGAAGGATATAACGTCCAGGAAATGGACTTGTCACAGCAGTAGTAAGTATCATTAGGTCTTAGAGTCTTGAAACAGCAGGTAACGGCAGCAGAGTAGACAGGCCCTTGCCCCTTAGGGACCTGTGTTGAAGGATATAACGTCCAGGAAATGGACTTGTCACAGCAGTAGTAAGTATCATTAGGTTTTAGAGTCTTGAGACAGCAGGTAACGGCAGCAGAGTAGACAGGCCCTTGCCCCTTAGGGACATGGTTTGAAGGATATAACGTCCAGGAAATGGACTTGTCACAGCAGTAGTAAGTATCATTAGGTCTTAGAGTCTTGAGACAGCAGGTAACGGCAGCAGAGTAGACAGGCCCTTGCCCCTTAGGGACCTGTGTTGAAGGATATAAAGTCCAGGAAATGGACTTGTCACAGCAGTAGTAAGTATCATTAGGTTTTAGAGTCTTGAGACAGCAGGTAACGGCAGCAGAGTAGACAGGCCCTTGCCCTTTAGAGACATGGTTTGAAGGATATAACGTCCAGGAAATGGACTTGTCACAGCAGTAGTAAGTATCATTAGGTCTTAGAGTCTTGAAACAGCAGGTAACGGCAGCAGAGTAGACAGGCCCTTGCCCCTTAGGGACCTGTGTTGAAGGATATAAAGTCCAGGAAATGGACTTGTCACAGCAGTAGTAAGTATCATTAGGTTTTAGAGTCTTGAGACAGCAGGTAACGGCAGCAGAGTAGACAGGCCCTTGCCCCTTAGGTACATGGTTTGAAGGATATAACGTCCAGGAAATGGACTTGTCACAGCAGTAGTAAGTATCATTAGGTCTTAGAGTCTTGAGACAGCAGGTAACGGCAGCAGAGTAGACAGGCCCTTGCCCCTTAGGGACCTGTGTTGAAGGATATAAAGTCCAGGAAATGGACTTGTCACAGCAGTAGTAAGTATCATTAGGTTTTAGAGTCTTGAGACAGCAGGTAACGGCAGCAGAGTAGACAGGCCCTTGCCCTTTAGAGACATGGTTTGAAGGATATAACGTCCAGGAAATGGACTTGTCACAGCAGTAGTAAGTATCATTAGGTCTTAGAGTCTTGAGACAGCAGGTAACGGCAGCAGAGTAGACAGGCCCTTGCCCCTTAGGGACCTGTGTTGAAGGATATAACGTCCAGGAAATGGACTTGTCACAGCAGTAGTAAGTATCATTAGGTTTATGAGTCTTGAGACAGCAGGTAACGGCAGCAGAGTAGACAGGCCCTTGCCCCTTAGGGACCTGTGTTGAAGGATATAACTTACAGGAAATGGACTTGTCACAGCAGTAGTAAGTATCATTAGGTCTTAGAGTCTTGAAACAGCAGGTAACGGCAGCAGAGTAGACAGGCACTTGCCCTTTAGAGACATGGTTTGAAGGATATAACGTCCAGGAAATGGACTTGTCACAGCAGTAGTAAGTATCATTAGGTTTATGAGTCTTGAGACAGCAGGTAACGGCAGCAGAGTAGACAGGCCCTTGCCCCTTAGGGACATGGTTTGAAGGATATAACGTCCAGGAAATGGACTTGTCACAGCAGTAGTAAGTATCATTAGGTTTTAGAGTCTTGAGACAGCAGGTAACGGCAGCAGAGTAGACAGGCCCTTGCCCCTTAGGGACCTGTGTTGAAGGATATAAAGTCCAGGAAATGGACTTGTCACAGCAGTAGTAAGTATCATTAGGTTTATGAGTCTTGAGACAGCAGGTAACGGCAGCAGAGTAGACAGGCCCTTGCCCCTTAGGGACCTGTGTTGAAGGATATAAAGTCCAGGAAATGGACTTGTCACAGCAGTAGTAAGTATCATTAGGTCTTAGAGTCTTGAAACAGCAGGTAACGGCAGCAGAGTAGACAGGCCCTTGCCCCTTAGGGACCTGTGTTGAAGGATATAACGTCCAGGAAATGGACTTGTCACAGCAGTAGTAAGTATCATTAGGTCTTAGAGTCTTGAGACAGCAGGTAACGGCAGCAGAGTAGACAGGCCCTTGCCCCTTAGGGACCTGTGTTGAAGGATATAAAGTCCAGGAAATGGACTTGTCACAGCAGTAGTAAGTATCATTAGGTTTTAGAGTCTTGAGACAGCAGTTAACGGCAGCAGAGTAGACAGGCCCTTGCCCCTTAGGGACATGGTTTGAAGGATATAAAGTCCAGGAAATGGACTTGTCACAGCAGTAGTAAGTATCATTAGGTTTATGAGTCTTGAGACAGCAGGTAACGGCAGCAGAGTAGACAGGCCCTTGCCCCTTAGGGACCTGTGTTGAAGGATATAACTTACAGGAAATGGACTTGTCACAGCAGTAGTAAGTATCATTAGGTCTTAGAGTCTTGAAACAGCAGGTAACGGCAGCAGAGTAGACAGGCACTTGCCCTTTAGAGACATGGTTTGAAGGATATAACGTCCAGGAAATGGACTTGTCACAGCAGTAGTAAGTATCATTAGGTTTTAGAGTCTTGAGACAGCAGGTAACGGCAGCAGAGTAGACAGGCCCTTGCCCCTTAGGGACCTGTGTTGAAGGATATAAAGTCCAGGAAATGGACTTGTCACAGCAGTAGTAAGTATCATTAGGTTTATGAGTCTTGAGACAGCAGGTAACGGCAGCAGAGTAGACAGGCCCTTGCCCCTTAGGGACCTGTGTTGAAGGATATAACTTACAGGAAATGGACTTGTCACAGCAGTAGTAAGTATCATTAGGTCTTAGAGTCTTGAAACAGCAGGTAACGGCAGCAGAGTAGACAGGCACTTGCCCTTTAGAGACATGGTTTGAAGGATATAACGTCCAGGAAATGGACTTGTCACAGCAGTAGTAAGTATCATTAGGTCTTAGAGTCTTGAGACAGCAGGTAACGGCAGCAGAGTAGACAGGCCCTTGCCCCTTAGGGACCTGTGTTGAAGGATATAAAGTCCAGGAAATGGACTTGTCACAGCAGTAGTAAGTATCATTAGGTTTTAGAGTCTTGAGACAGCAGTTAACGGCAGCAGAGTAGACAGGCCCTTGCCCCTTAGGGACATGGTTTGAAGGATATAAAGTCCAGGAAATGGACTTGTCACAGCAGTAGTAAGTATCATTAGGTCTTAGAGTCTTGAGACAGCAGGTAACGGCAGCAGAGTAGACAGGCCCTTGCCCCTTAGGGACCTGTGTTGAAGGATATAAAGTCCAGGAAATGGACTTGTCACAGCAGTAGTAAGTATCATTAGGTTTTAGAGTCTTGAGACAGCAGTTAACGGCAGCAGAGTAGACAGGCCCTTGCCCCTTAGGGACATGGTTTGAAGGATATAAAGTCCAGGAAATGGACTTGTCACAGCAGTAGTAAGTATCATTAGGTCTTAGAGTCTTGAAACAGCAGGTAACGGCAGCAGAGTAGACAGGCACTTGCCCTTTAGAGACATGGTTTGAAGGATATAACGTCCAGGAAATGGACTTGTCACAGCAGTAGTAAGTATCATTAGGTCTTAGAGTCTTGAAACAGCAGGTAACGGCAGCAGAGTAGACAGGCCCTTGCCCCTTAGGGACATGGTTTGAAGGATATAACGTCCAGGAAATGGACTTGTCACAGCAGTAGTAAGTATCATTAGGTCTTAGAGTCTTGAGACAGCAGGTAACGGCAGCAGAGTAGACAGGCCCTTGCCCCTTAGGGACATGGTTTGAAGGATATAACGTCCAGGAAATGGACTTGTCACAGCAGTAGTAAGTATCATTAGGTTTTAGAGTCTTGAGACAGCAGGTAACGGCAGCAGAGTAGACAGGCCCTTGCCCCTTAGGGACCTGTGTTGAAGGATATAACGTCCGGCAGTTGAATTGACACAGCAGTAGTAGTAGTAGTAAGTATAATTAGGTTTATGAGTCTTGAGACAGCAGGTAACGGCAGCAGAGTACACAGGCCCTTGCCCCTTAGGGACCTGTGTTGAAGGATATAACGTCCGGCAGTAGACTTGTCACAGCAGTAGTAGTAAGTATCATATTAGGTTTGAGACTGCAGGTTTTTGATGTAAAATTCACGGGGGAAAAAATCAGATACAATATTCGCCAAGTTTGTAAGGGATAATTTTCATTTTCTTCAACAATTTTATTTTATTTGATCTCCTTAAGGATCAATAAGAGGGGCATTAAAATCATCATTAATCCAGGATTCGTTCATTTTGATGAATGTGAGTCTGTCCACATTTTCTGCAGACAGACGTGTCCGGTAGTCAGTGACCACGCCACCTGCCGCACTAAACACTCTCTCAGATAGAACACTTGAGGCGGGGCATGCAAGTACCTCCAGCGCATACTGAGCAAGTTCTGGCCAGGTGTCAATTTTTTTGGTCCAGTACTCCATGGGGTCATTACTCTCTATGTTATCAGGAGCACTAGCCGACCCTAAATAGTCACTCACCATACGGTCCAGCCGCTGGCGGTGACTACTATTGCTGCTGGTGCTGCTGCATGGAGCATTGGAAGACTCTGGCTGATAAAAGTCATAAAACATACTCAGCAAATTTTGTGGTTTTTTGGTACTGCTGGGACCACCACAAGTTTGCTGAGTACTTTGCAGAGGAGTGAAAACTGTGGCCCGGGGTGAAGGTGCGGGAAAAGCATCTTCAACCCAGCGAGCAAGGGCTTCATGGATCTTTCGCATCATGTTGTCTGCCTGGGATGGGGGAAGGAACTGCCTTAATTTCCCTTTACAGCGGGGATCTAAAATGGTGGCCACCCACATGTCCAGCCTCACTTTCAATTTCTTTATCCGGGGGTCACTCTTGAAGCACTGGATCATGTGAGCAGCCATAGGAAAGAGGTGCCTGCCAGAAATCTCCTCTTCCGGCCTGTTATCACAGCTGTCACCATCCTGCTCCAGCAGCTCATCAATCTCTTCCCACCCCCGTACAATTGCCTCTTCCTCCTCCTCCTCCTCAACCTCTGCCTCTCCTACGTCCTCTTCCTGGGCATCAGCATGATCAGACACTCCCAAATTTGCCTGTGCACTCTGATCTCCACGTCCAAGCAAGTTAAACAACATTTTGTCAAGCATGAAGATAAGGGGGAGTACTTGTGAGATGCTACAGTTCTCCATGCTGACCAACTTTGTGGCTTGCTCGAAAGGCTGCAAAACTTGGCAAACCTGACCAATTTGCTCCCACTGGTCCCCAGTAATGTAGTCCAGTGACAAATTTGAGGAAGCTGTCTCAGAAAGATAGATTCTGACTGCCATTCGCTGCTCCCACAACCTCTGCAACATGTAGAGGGTGGAGTTCCACCGCGTTGGGCAATCACTTATGAGTCTGTGCTGCGGAAGATTATGACGGCGCTGCAACAACTTCAAAGAAGCGGAGGCGGTTGCTGAGCGCCGGATGTGAGCTGACACCTTTCGTGCTGTTGAAACAGCGTCCTTTAACCCTTCATATGTTCCTAAGAACTTACTAACTATAAGATTGAAGACGTGGGCCAAACAGGGAAGATGGGTGTAGCCACCTAGACGCATAGCAGACAGCATATTAGACCCATTGTCAGAGACGACAATTCCTGTAAGAAGTTTCCGTGGGGCCAACCACTGGCGGATCTGATCTTCAAAGGCACTAAGGATTTCAGATCCTGTTTGCCTCTTCTCTTCCATCGATACCAGCTTCAGCATTGCTTGGCATCGATGGTGCTGCATGCCAGTATACGAGCGAAACTGCTTGATGGGAGGCTCATCAACTACCTGGCCTGCCACAGAACAGGTGGCAGAGGGGAGTGGAGCGGGCCTCCCCTTGACCCCACGAGGTGGCACCACAAGCTGTTGAGATACTGGACAAGATCTTCCACCATCCCCAGCACGATGTAGAGTGACCCAATGGGCTGTATAAGTTATATACTTCCCCTGCCCATGCCTGCTGCTCCAGGCATCTGTAGTAAAATGGACCTTTCCACCCACCGCATGGTCCATTGACCGGGCTACACACGCCACCATTTGCTGGTGTAGGGCAGGTATCGCTTTCCTGGCAAAATAATGTCGGCTGGGGATCCTCCATTGTGGCGCCACACTGCTCATAAGTTTGCGGAAGGGGGCACTGTCCACAAAATTGTAGGGTAGCAGCTGTTGGGCCAACATTTTTGCCAGGAGCCCATTATTTTTTACAACAAATTTGTCATTTGCAGGGAGCATACGCTTCCTCTGCAACATTTCAGGAACCGAAGGCTGGCGCTGAAAACCTAATGAGGTGGATTGGTGCACTATTCCAGCCTGGCATGCAGAGAGAATCGGACAGGATTGGGAAGGTGCAGGCTGAATAGGGACAGGCCGAAGGCTGGAAGGAGGAAGGGGTGGGCCTGCTGTTGCTGCTGTTCCAGCCACACTCTTCCCAGAATTCTGTACCCACTGAAATGCACTGTGGTGATGGACGCGCAGATGGCTTCTCATGCCAGAAGTGCCAAAGCCGCTGCCCTTTTGGCCTCTGCTTACCGCTTTGCGGCATATGGTACAGACCACCTTGCAAACGTCCTCTGCATGGTCTGTAAAGAAATGCCATGCTGGGGATGACCTTTCTGCACTCCTACTGGTTTTTTTGGTTGTTTTTTTACCAGCATTGGAATTGGCAGCAACAGGAATTACAGCTGGAAGTTGCTGGCCAACTGGATGATCACTTTGACCATGGTGATTGTGCCTACTGCTGCTGACACCTAGGCCACGAGATGCCGTCCATGTAGGAACATTAGCCTCACAATCATCTACTTCAACCACAGAATTATCATCTTGTTCCTCCACCTGCACACTGTGCAAATCAGTGGTTGTATTAAGAAGTTGAGTAGTACCACTGGTGTCACAAGCTTGTGGAGCTTTTCTGCATGACAAAAAAATGGGGGCCATTTCTGTCAAAACATCACCCACTATTTCTTGAGAGCTTGGACCCAAGGTCTCTGCCAATGCCTCATCCAAATCTTTTTGCAAATCCCTCTCCTCATCCTGAAATGTTAAATTTAGCTCTGGAGAAGAGCACTGGGAGGAGGCAATCACATCACAATCAGCAACTGCCGCCAGGGTTTTCGCAGCCTCACGAGGAACATGAGAACTGGTGCTGCTGTGACTGTCAAGACTACCTAACAATTCCTCAGACTGGGTACAGGGCTCCTTTTCAAAATAGTTCAGGACAGTATTGGCTCGTTCCTCATTAATAGTTATCCTGCGACCAAACACAGGGAACAAATTGCGTACCAAAGGGGATCTATTCCTGCTGCCACCTTCTGCCTGATCACGTGCTTTGCGTGATCCACCATCGCTCCACTGTCTTTTTGGAGTGAAAGGTGCATCCTGCTGCTTTCGATCCATTGCCTTTGGACTCAGTAGATAAAATAAAAATTTTATATATATATATATAAAATTATAAATATATGTATATATATATATATATATATATATATACACACACACACACACTCTCTCTGTCACACCACAGTAAGCTAACTATCCCTGATCCTCTCTCACACTACAGCAAGTACACTCTCTATCACACTACACCTGACTCTCTCTCTCTATATATATATCACTCTAAGCTAAACCTGACTCTCTCTCTCTATATCACACTAACCTAAGCCTGAATCTCTATCACACTAACCTAAGCCTACCTCTCTGATTCTCCTCACAGCAAATATTACACACTACACTACAATCTAGCTCTCACACTCAATCTACAATCTGTCACAAATACCCAGCTAACTCACTAATCCTCACTCTAGTCTAAGCTCACTCACACACAGTCTTTAAAAAGACTATTGGTTTATTATTTATACAGTAAAGTATATATCTCAAACTCAGTCAGTAACAAAATATGGGTCTGTCTCTCTCCTCTGCTCCACAAGACTGAAACCCACAAAATGGAGGACAGCCTCTCCTCTATTTTATACAAGATGGGTGGGATAAGTTGTGATAGGTCGCTAGGAAATGGTTGCTAACGTATGATTGGTCTATCTTTTTAAAGCAGCCCTATTTGTTCAGCAATTTCGCGGATTTCCGCGGAATTCCGAATTCCGGCAGTTGCCTGATTGGTTCATTCATTCCGAATGCAATGATTGGCTTAAAAATACCGTTCTGCCGGAATCGCGGAAATTCCGCGGAATTCCGTTTCCGTTAACGGAAAATTCCGCGCTCCGCGTTCCGATGCGGAAACGTAATTTCCGGCCGGAATTGCGGAAATTACAATTCCGCGATATCCGAGCGAGCAACCCTAATGCTGCTGCGCTTAATATCTGGAGGGGGGAGCGCAGATCAGAGGACCCAGGTGAGGGAGGAGGGGGTCCGACCCTTCTCCCCGCCACTGTGTCCAATACCCCCTTCCTGCCTGCTACCCCCTCTAGGCTACCTATTATTGGGGGTTATTATACTGGGGGGGGGGGGGCGCCGGCATCTCACAAGTTTGCCTCAGGCGGCAAAAAGTCTAGAACTGGCCATGTCTGTAATACCAATATTTTTTGTTGCATGCAGTCCATTTTCTTCCATGCATGCAAGTAGGCTGCATTTTCCCATCTGAATTTTCATGACTGGAAATGAGTCCTTACAGTCTCTGTTAGGAACCCTGTAGAGCAGGGGTTTCAAACTCAATTTACCTGGGGGGCCGCAGGAGGCACAGTCAGGATGAGGCTGGGCCGCATAAGGAATTTCACAATCGCGACGCATCGCCGCCTCTGCCCGCCCCTCTAACTCTTCCTTCACAGAGAGGGGCGGGGAGAGGCAGCGATCCGTGCAGCGATTGACGTCAGGAGGGGCAGAGCTGAAGCTGAAAGCTCTGCCCCTTCCAGGAAATGCCGGCGGATTGCCCTCCGGGCGATTTGGGGGCTTTGCAGCCCTCGTTTAGCGGCGGGGATGCAGCGGATTACTTGGGAGCACTGAAGTGAACTATAAGGAAGCTTTTGCCGGCGAGGGCCACAAAATATTGTATCGAGGGCCGCAAATGGCCCGCGGGCCGCGAGTTTGAGACGCCTGCTTTAGAGTAACTGTTACGCATGCGCTCATTTTATTTGATTGCATTCATGTAAATAAACTGAAATAAATAATGTTTTCCTCTAATGGCTGTACAGTATTGAGCTAAACTGAAGAGGCTGTTTTTTTTCTCCACAAAAGCTTCACTTTAAGAATTATTTTTGGAAATGTAATGCAAAACTTCTTATTTGACTTGTTTTGCATTTTTTCGAGCCTTGAATATTTCTTAATAGATTAGGAGTCTACATGGGGTTGGATGATCATACTGGTACAGCTGTAATGCTAGCTCAGTAGGAAGAATATCACTATGTTAGAAAGGATTTAGCTTTTCAAGGCTTGATGCATATAATTATACCTCACAAAATACTCTTGCAATAGTTCATTGCTCTACTTAATCTGAATGTGTTGGCAGGCTGATGGTATACTTATGATTAATGGCTGTATAATTATGATACAACCAGGTAACGTTTTCTTTTCATATGGATACAATAATAATAAAGACTTTACAAAAACAATCAATGGTAGTCATTCATAATGCAGCATTAATACTAATTCTTAATGAGTCAAAGAAAATAGAAGGCTGATGGGCAACACTGCAGCTTGCTACTTGCATTTATCCATTGACCAATGTACAGACTAAACTTTGTAGGTAACATCAACCCACTCTGAGCAGAGAAAGCACTTCCTCGCCATGTTGACATTGGCATCCTATATTTGAACACTGTCCCCATCCAGAGGTCATGCCTCCATCTCATAAGAAACACACAGCAGAAAGTTGAATGGCAGCTTTTCCTCCTTTAAACCAAAACACCCTTCAGTGTATCCCAAAATACTTGGCACCAAAGACACACCATTCCTTTTATGGAAACAAAATGGAAGGAAGGGGTTAGTGGAAAACATTGGCCATCAACAGCACAACAGAGTAAAGAGGGCATATGGGTATGTAGCATATACAGTGGGTGGCAAAAGTATTTGGCCCCCTTGAAGTTTTCCACATCTTGTCACATTACTACCACAAACATGAATCAATTTTATTGGAATTCCACATCAAAGACCAACACAAAGTGGTGTACACGAGAGAAGTGGAATAAAATCATACATGATTCCAAACATTTTTTTTTACAAATAAATAACTGCAAAGTGGGGTGTGCATAATTATTTGGCCCCTTTTGATCTGAGTGCAGTCAGTTGCCTATAGACATTGCCTGATGAGTGCTAATGACTAAATAGAATGCACCTGTGTGTAATATAATGCCAGTACAAATACAGCTGCTCTGTGAGGGCCTCAGAGGTTGTCTAAGAGAATATTGTGAGCAACAACACAGTGAAGTCCAAAGAACACACAAGACAGGTCAGGGATCAAGTTATTGAGAAATTTAAAGCAGGCTTAGGCTACAAAAATATTTCCAAAGCCTTGAACATCCCACGGAGCACTGTTCAAGCGATCATTCAGAAATGGAAGTAGTATGGCACAACTGTAAACCTACCAAGAGAAGGCCATCCACCTAAACTCACAGGCCGAACAAGGAGAGTGCTGATCAGAAATGCAGTCAAGAGGCCCATGGTGACTCTGGATGAGCTGCAGAGATCTACAGCTCAGGTGGGAGACTCTGTCCATAGGACAACTATTAGTCATACACTGTACAAAGTTGGCCTTTATGGAAGAGTGGCAAGAAGAAAGGCATTGTTAACAGAAAGCATAAGAAGTCCCGTTCAGGCATGGTCGGAAAATTCCGCAGAATTATTAATTCCGTGATTCATCCATCCATCCATCCATCTATCCTCTTATATCATCAAGTAGGGAATTGCAGATTTTCAAAACAGCTTATATACCATAGCTGGGATTTGAACCCAGGATGCAGTGTGTAGTAGGTATCTGCCTTACCCTCTAGACCATGAACCACACTACATGCTAAAGGTGGCCTAGCATAAACCATACTACCATTATGATCAATTCAATAGAAAAAGTAGCAAGATTAAGGATTTGTACTTTTTGAAAAGCATGCTTATATACCATAGCTGGGATTTGAACCCAGGACGCAGTGTGTAGTAGGTATCTGTCTTACCCTCTAGACCATGAACCACACTACATGTTAAAGGTGGCCTAGCATAAACCAAACTACCATTATGATCAATTCAATAGAAAAAGTAGCATGATTAAGGATTTGTACTTTTTGAAAAGCATGCTTATATACCATAGCTGGGATTTGAACCCAGGACGCTGTGTGTAGTAGGTATCTTTCTTACCCTCTAGACCATGAACCACACTACATGCTAAAGGTGGCCTAGCATAACCATACTACGATTATGATCAATTCAATAGAAAAAGTAGCATGATTAAGGATTTGTACTTTTTGAATTGTTCATAATGGTAGTATGGTACATGCTAGGCCAGCTTTAGCATGTAGAGTAGAGGTGGGACAAGGTCCTTCAGCACCCAAGGCTGAGACAGCAAAGTGCGCCCCCCCCATCCCTCCCACCCCAGCCGTCACACACTGATTGCTATTACACTAAGAGGTGCCCCAGGGCCCCCAACCCCCCCAACACCTTAATCTCTACTTATCTGGCTTGCAGTCACTGCCATGTATCACCTTTTCTTATTTCTTTCTGCTTCAAACACAATTGGGAATGACAGCTGAATGAATTGTGCACCCCCTCCTACACTGCGCCCTGAGGCTGGAGCCTCTCCAGCCTCTGCCTTGGCCCGGCCCTGAGTGTGGTTGATGGTCTAGGGGGTAAGACAGATACCTACTACACACTGCATCCTGGGTTCAAATCCCAGCTACGGTATATAAGCATGCTTTTCAAAAAGTACAAATCCTTAATCATGCTACTTTTTCTATTAAATTGATCATAATGGTAGTATGGTTTATGCTAGGCCACCTTTAGCATGTAGTGTGGTTCATGGTCTAGAGGGTAAGACAGATACCTACTACACACTGCATCCTGGGTTCAAATCCCAGATAAGGTATATAAGCTGTTTTGAAAATCTGCAATTCCCTACTTGATGATATAAGAGGATGGATAGAGGAGGATATTTTCCGACGGATTTCCGTAGACGTCGGAATGAAACGGAATTCCGCGGAATAGCACCGGTATACCGTCGGAATGAAACGGTAGCAGAATTTCAGTATGACGGAATGCGGAATTGTCCCGGAAACGGAAATGGGCTTTTCCGACCATGCCTAGTCCCGTTTGCAGTTTGCCACAAGCCATGTGGGGGACACAGCAACCATGTGGAAGAATTTGCTCTGGTCAGATGAGACCAAAATAGAACTTTTTGGCCAAAATGCAAAATGCTATGTGTGGCAGAAAACTAACACTGCACATCACTCTGAACACACCATCCCCACTGTCAAATATGGTGATGGCAGCATCATGTTCTGGGGGTGCTTCTCTTCAGCAGGGACAGGGAAGCTGGTCAGAGTTGATGGGAAGATGGATGTAGCCAAATACAGGGCAAACTTGGAAGAAAACCTCTTGGAGACTGCAAAAGACTTGAGACTGGGGCGGAGGTTCACCTTCCAGCAGGACAATGACCATAAACATAAAGCCAGGGTAACAATGGAATGGTTTAAAACAAAACATATCTATGTGTTAGGATGGCCCAGTCAAAGTCCATATCTAAATCCAATCGAGAATCTGTGGTTCACAAACGCTGTCCATCTAATCTGACTGAGCTGGAGCTGTTTTGCAAAGAAGAATGGGCAAGGATTTCAGTCTCTAGATGTGCAAAGCTGGTAGATACCCTAAAAGACTGGCAGCTGTAATTGCAGCAAAAGGTGGTTCTACAAAGTATTGACTCAGGGGGCCGAATAATTACGCACACCCACTTTGCAGTTATTTATTTGTAAAAAATGTTTGGAATGATGTATGATTTTCGATCCACTTCTCACATGTACACCACTTTGTATTGTATTGTATTGGATTCATGATTGGCTGAGTGGCTCGGGCGGGGCAGCAGTGTTCAGCTACTATATATTCTGCTTGATTGTCAGTTGCTGGTTGTCTGCCATTTGCAAACACTTTGTGGAAGCATTCAGACCATAGTCAGATCCTTACAGTGTATTTGAACCAAGAGGACTTGGGAATTCACACTGAGCCAGATTACTTTGTGCTGTTTATTTGTTAGACCAGTTCCAGGGTGTTGAGATCAAGGCCCTCACACCCCAGACTAGGAATACTGTGTATCTTCTGTGTATCTTCTGTGTATTCTCTAGCATAGTTCCAGGGTGTTGAGATAAAGGCCCTCACATCCAAGACTAGGGAACTGTATTGTCTTTGTGTTATATTCCAGACTAGTTCCAGGGTGTTGACGATCACGGACCTCACACCTAAGACTAGGGAATTGTATTATCATTTATGTTATATTCCAGACTAGTTCCAGGGTGTTGACGATCACGGACCTCACACCTAAGACTAGGGAATTGTATTATCATTTATGTTATGCTCCAGACTAGTTCCAGGGTGTTGTGACTACGGACCTCACACCTAGAATAGAATTGTACGATTACTGTATTACATTAGCCCAGTCCAGGGCAATACCTTTCATATTAGCTGCAGGGCTTCCTGCAACCCAGCCTCGGTCCCTCGCCCAGGGGTCCACAGGCTACAGGAATATCACCCACAGTCAGGTATGAATTCCTCAGGAGTCTTAGGCCGCCAGCTCCTCTGGTGGTCTCTACGCAGAGTTGTTACTGTTGCACCAAACACTCTTACTATTCTGGTGTCCAGAGGTTAGCAATACATCTGTATTATCGCTTATTCTGAATAGTGATCATCGATAATCAGGCGTATATAGAGATGAGCGTAATGACCTAATTACGATTTTGCGAAATTTCGCGTAAGCGTAATTTTCGCGTAATTTTCGCATTACAGTCGTATCATGCCGTAATTTCGCATTAAACGCTACCGTAATTTCGCGTTAAACCGTAACGCTCCGTATAATATAAAAAAGCCGCCGACTTTAAGGGTTAATAGCAAAGCCCCCTTAAATGCTAAGAGCCTCAAATTTGGAGAATATATTAAGGAGATCAGGAGGAATAAGAGGAAAATTTTTTTTTTCAAAAAGACCTTATAGTTTTTGAGAAAATCGATGTTAAAGTTTCAAAGGAAAAATGTAAACATTTAAAAACCCGCCGACTTTAACGGTTAATAGCAAAGCCTGCTTAAAGTTTAGGAACACCAAATTCCCAGGGTATATTAAGGGGATCAGTGGGAATAAGAGGAAAATTTTTTTTTTCAAAAAGACCTTATAGTTTTTGAGAAAATCGATTTTTAAGTTTCAAGGGCGAAAATGTCTTTTAAATGCGGAAAATGTCAGTTTTTTTTGCACAGGTAACAATAGTGTATTATTTTCATAGATTCCCCCAAGTGGGAAGAGTTTTACTTACTTCGTTCTGAGTGTGGGAAATATAAAAAAAAAAACGACGTGGGGTCCCCCCTCCCAGACCTCTTTAACCCCTTGTCCCCCATGCAGGCTGGGATAGCCAGAATGCGGAGCACCGGCCGCGTGGGGCTCCGCACCCTGACTATACCAGCCCGCATGGTCCATGGATTGGGCATTGTAACTGATAGAACATTTCCGAGGATATTGCGTGGGATCATTTATTTAAAGGGACAGGTAAGTATTAATGGTTAATTAAGAATATTAAAGGACTTTTTTCGTGGTTATGTTTTTTGTTCAATTAAAATACTTTTTCTATGTGTTTGTGTGTTTATTTACTTTTAACTCTTAAAGGAAATGGGTAAGGGGTACTACAAGTACCTCTATACTCATTTCTCCTGGGAGGGGGGTGGGCATCTGGGGGACCCCTTTTTAAAGGGGACTCCCAGATTCCACCATGAACCCCCCACCCAGGAAATCGCGGCCTCCACCTCCACCGCCCATCGGAGGTGGAGAAGAGCCCCTTGTCCTTGGATTGGACAAGGGCTCGGAGGGGGAGGGGAAAGCTTGGCTGCCCCTCCCCTTCCGAGACCCCCCAATCCATGGACCATGCGGGCTGGTATAGTCAGGGTGCGGAGCCCCACGCGGCCGGTGCTCCGCATTCTGGCTATCCCAGCCTGCATGGGGGACAAGGGGTTAAAGAGGTCTGGGAGGGGGGACCCCACGTCGTTTTTTTTTATATTTCCCACACTCAGAACGAAGTAAGTAAAACTCTTCCCACTTGGGGGAATCTATGAAAATAATACACTATTGTTACCTGTGCAAAAAAAACTGACATTTTCCGCATTTAAAGAGAATCTGTATTGTTAAAATCGCACAAAAGTAAACATACCAGTGCGTTAGGGGACATCTCCTATTACCCTCTGTCACAATTTCGCCGCTCCTCGCCGCATTAAAAGTGGTTAAAAACAGTTTTAAAAAGTTTGTTTATAAACAAACAAAATGGCCACCAAAACAGGAAGTAGGTTGATGTACAGTATGTCCACACATAAAAAGTACATTCATACACAAGCAGGCTGTATACACCCTTCCTTTTGAATCTCAAGAGATCATTTGTGTGTTTCTTTCCCCCTGCAGCTATCTTCCACTGAAGTGTCAGGCTGTTTCTTCCTGCAGAGTGCAGACAGCTCTGACTGTATGTAATTCCTCAGTATGTGAAAGCCCAGCCAGCTCAGAGGAGGATTTATCCAGCTTATAAAATATAAGAGAGAAGAGAGAAGCTGCTCTAATCTAAATAATACACAGGCAGTGTGCAGAGAGGGGCCTGGAGGAGGGAGATGCATCACAGAACCACAACACTGAAGAACTTGGCAGCCTTCCAGACACAGGCTGACAAGTCTGACAAGAGAGAGATAAGTTGATTTATTACAGAGATGGTGATAGTAGAACGTGCTGCAGTAAGCCAGAACACCTTAGAATAGCTTTTGGAACTTGTAGGATGATAAAAAACAGGATGCAATTTTTGTTACGGAGTCTCTTTAAAAGACATTTTTGCCCTTGAAACTTAAAAATCGATTTTCTCAAAAACTATAAGGTGTTTTTGAAAAAAAATTTTTTCCTCTTATTCCTCCTGATCTCCTTAATATATTCTCCAAATTTGAGGCTCTTAGCATTTAAGGGGGCTTTGCTATTAACCCTTAAAGTCGGCGGCTTTTTTATATTATACGGAGCGTTACGGTTTAACGCGAAATTATGGTAGCGTTTAATGCGAAATTACGGCATGAACGAAACGCGAAATTTCGCGTTGAAAATTACGCTTACGGTATTTTCAATTACGATTTTAATGGCAATTTCGCTACGCTAATTTCGCATCGTAATCGCAAATTTCGCATGCGTAATTATAGTAATGCGAAATTACGAAAATTTCAGCTCAACTATATCTGTATTGTTGGTGGTACTGCAGATCGCCAAGAATCAGATTCTCTCTGCGTGCTGACACCGATCGTTACAGGTATGTTGGGATTTTAATACAAGCACAGAAATTATTAAAACTAACCTGAATTATGTGGGCATTCATGCTCATAGCCCGTTGTTTACATTGCAGTCTGCTCCATAAAATCCCTCTGGGGGTGGATGCCCTGTTGGTGTTTTTCCATATCGCCTGGCACAACCAGTCTTTATGGGAGCCATGCATTTCTTCCATCACTAAAGGTTGCTTGTAGGGCATTGTTTTTGGATTAACTGTAGCCAGCGTGCTCAGCAGAGCAGTTGCTTCAACAGTACTGAATTTTATAAATAAGGTTTCAAACCTTTTGGTTCTGTATGCATGCAGGCCCAAGTATTCAAGTCCAGTGACGTACACTTATTTCACTGGTACTATATATTATTTACAGGCACTGCCTGCTCATACACAACCAATTAGATAATATCAAAAATTAGAAAGAAAAAACTGGTATCACGTGTATATGCAAAATTCAATAATCAATTTTTTAGTACAAAACGTGAAAAAAATAAAATAAATTAAAAACAGGAGCAAGTGGCGGGACCACAAGTGACACATAGCTGGCCAACTCGTCTTGTCATGCACACCAAGCACACAAGCCACACGCAATTCGCACTCAATGTTAATGTTCTCTATGAGGGCTGGTGGTACCACCTAAATTGTTTGGTTAATAAACCATTGCTTCATTGAAGGGTCTGTCAGCCTCTACTGAAGCCAGTAGCAAACATATTCAGGTTTCAAAAGATGGTTGGCAGCATCCATATATAGCATCAAAAGTTCCCATAGGACGTCACTTGTAATGTGTATAGTAGACAGTCCATAGCATAGCATGTGAGTTTGTCAAAGATAATCACACTGTAAGCAACTATAAGCTTTAGGTCACTTCCACGTCATCTTTACAAGATCAGCAGATCTGTAAGGATCGGTGTCAGCGAACAGAGAGAATCTGATTATTGGTGATCTGCAGTATCACCAACAATACAGATGTAACCTGATTATTGATGATCTGCAGAATCACCAATAATACAAGTGTGACTAACCTCTGGACACCTAAACAGTAAGACAATAAATACAGTAAATAATTCACAAGATCGTGGAAATATCCACCACACAGCGATTCCTCAGAGGTGTGGTTACCTCTGAATGGGAACCCCGTGTGTGAGATCCTCAGTCCAGGCAAAGAGAGGAATCTCGGCCTCTGGCAATAATCGTTTGCTAGGGCAGGTGTCTCGGAGAAGCAAGCCTCAGAGATAACCCTACAGTGGGAGACGTTCCACTGAAGGGAGAAAAGTCAGACGAGCAAAGCTTCGGCAACAGAGAAGGCGGCAGCAGTACAGAGACAGAAGGCTGATTCAGAGTCGTTTAAACAGGCAGGGTCGGCAACTTGAATCAGATATTCAGAAGTACAAGAGCGATAAGAGTAGTCAGCTGACCCTCCTTCGTAGGAGGTAAAAGTCCTGCCGCCTCGCGCGCGTGCGCATGACCCTCTGCCTCTGAACACCAGAGAGGCCAGGCCCCAGGTCAGCGCACGAACGCGCACCAAAGTCCGCCGGCTGGATTGCGGGACCCGCCGCCATATTGTCAGCCACGGCGGTGTCCCCTCTGTTCTGCGCCGGTGGCTCCGTATGTGTGGTGGAAACCGCCGGCTGGGAAGCGGAGACCGCCGCCATGCTGCCCCGCGCGGCGGCGGCGTCACCGCTATTACTCACAGTACTCCCCCCTTGAGGAGTGGACTCCAGACACTTCCTACATGGCTTCTCAGGATGTAACTGATGAAACCTCTTTTTCAATTTCTCAGCATGCATGCGACCCTCTGGTACCCAGGATCTGTCCTCCACCCCATACCCCTTCCAATGGACCAGATACTGCACAGAATTCTATACCAGCCGGGAATCCAAAATTTCCCCAACCTCGTACTCTGTCTGCCCCTCTACTACCACTGGGGGGGGGGGGGGAGAGGAATCCACATACACTGCTGGTTTCAACAAAGAAACATGGAATGATTTCCCACCTCTCATGCTGACTGGGAGATCAATCACATAAGAGACGTCATTGATCTTTTTGGCCACCGGATAAGGCCCTATGAACCTGGGCCCCAACTTGGTGGACAGTTGTCTGAGTGCCAAATGTATCGTTGACACCCACACCATGTCTCCAGGAGAAAAGTGCCACTCAACGGACCGTCTCTTGTCGGCCTGTTTCTTTTGATTCTGGAAGGCTACTCCCAAATTTTTTTTTTACTTGTCCCCATAGTTCCTTCCAAACCTTCTGCCAATCTTCCAGGGCTGGGAAGGGAGAGGAACACACCGGCAATGGGGAAAATTTAGAAGACCTTCCTGACACAACCTGAAAAGGGGACAAGCCTGTTGAAGCACTTCTCAGGTTGTTGTGTGCAAACTCTGCAAAGGGCAAAAACTTGACCCATTCAGTTTGCGCATCTGCCACATAGCATCTAAGGAACTGCTCCAGTGCCTGATTAACCCTCTCGGTCTGCCCGTTGGTCTGTGGGTGATACCCAGACGAAAAGGACAGGTTCATACCCAAACTACGGCAAAAGGCCCTCCAAAACTTCGACACAAACTGGACTCCTCTATCAGATACCACATCATCCGGAATCCCATGCAACCGGAAGATGTGTTGTACGAAGAGGTACTGAGCTGACGGAAATCCTTTAAAGAGACTCCGTAACAAAAATTGCATCCTGTTTTTTATCATCCTACAAGTTCAAAAAGCTATTCTAATGTGTTCTGGCTTACTGCAGCACTTTATACTATCACTGTCTCTGTAATAAATCAACTTATCTCTCTCTTGTCAGACTTGTCAGCCTGTGTCTGGAAGGCTGCCAAGTTCTTCAGTGTTGTGGTTCTGCTATGAACTCCCCCCTCCCTGCACACTGCCTGTGTGTTATTTAGGATTAGAGCAGCTTCTCTCTTCTCTCTTATCTTTTACAAGCTGGATAAATCGTTCTCTGAGCTGGCTAGGCTTTCACATACTGCAGAATTACAGACAAGGGCAAAGCTGTTTGCAGGAAGAAACAAGCAGCCTGTCACTTCAGTGCATGAGAACAGGGGGAAAGAAACACACAAATGATCTCTTGAGATTCAAAAGGAATATGTGTATGGATGTATTTTCTATGTGTGGACATACTGTACATCAACCTACTTCCTGTTTTGGTGGCCATTTTGTTTGTTTATAAACAAACTTTTTAAAACTGTTTTTAACCACTTTTAATGCGGCGAGGAGCGGCGAAATTGTGTCAGAGGGTTATAGGAGATGTCCCCTAACGCACTGGTATGTTTACTTTTGTGCGATTTTAACAATACAGATTCTCTTTAAGAGGAACAAAATGGGCCATCTTGCTGAACCTGTCCACGATCACCCATATCACAGTCATACCCTCGGACTTGGGAAGCTCACCAATGAAGTCCATGGACAGATGGGTCCATGGTTCACTTGGGACTGGTAAGGATTGTAAGGTACCCACTGGAGCCTGGCGAGACGGTTTGCTCCTGGCACACACCACACACTCTCTGACAAATTCCTTGCAATCAGAGGCCAATGAAGGCCACCAAACACACCTCGTGAGTAGATCCACAGTGCGGGTGACCCCAGGGTGACCTGCGTTCTTATGGGCATCGAACAGCTGCATGATTTGCAAACAGAACGGAAGTGGAACAAAGAGGACCCCCTAGCTGGTGAGCAGCTAATGTGACTGCCCAATCCTCCCAGGTCTCAGTGGCTGCCAGCACCACCTTGTGTGGTAAAATGCTCTCGGGAAGTGTGGGCTGTCTCAGGTTCGAAACATCTGGAGAGAGCGTCTGCTTTAACGTTCTTAGAACCTGGAGTGTACGTGATAACAAATCTGAAGCGCGAGGAGAACAAAGACCAGCGGGCCTGTCGAGGAGTGAGCCTCTTGGCCCCCTCAATGTACTCCAGGTTCTTATGGTCAGTATATACAGTAATGGTGTGTTCCGGACCTTCAAGCCAATGACGCCATTCCTGGAAGGCTAGCTTGATGGCCAGGAGTTCCCTGTTGCCCACATCGTAGTTTCTCTCTGCAGGAGAAAACCTGCGTGAGAAATAGGCACAAGGATGTGTCTTGCCCTGCAGACCCGAGCGCTGAGACAGCACAGCCCCCACCCCGATCTCTGAGGCATCTACCTCTACCATGAAGGGGCGGGTCAGGAAAATATGGCGTGGGGAAAAAATGGCGCACAGTGATAAATCTTTTAAAACGGTATTTATAGTTTGGATATGCAGTAACTTTATTTAAAACGCTATTTATCGTTGGTCTGACCCCCGCCCCTCATGTCCTGCGGTGTCCCCCGGTTCCTGTCTTCTGCCTCCCCCGCCCCCCCTCGCACGTCCAATTTTGTCTCCCAGTGATTTCATCTCTGCCCCGGACTGGAGTGTAATGCTACAACAGTCCTACCTAAGCAGATCTTACGAACAGCTGGTGGATGTATCTGCTCGCTGCCGCTGATGACTTTCTAATGCACCAATCACGCTGGGGGCGCTGCTCCAGAATTGCCAATCACCGCTGCTCATTTCTCTGCTCCGTCTGCTAATTGGACCCGCCTCCGAGACCATCGCGTCCAATTAGCAGACGGAGCAGAGACATGAGCAGCGGTGATTGGCAGTTCTGGAGCAGCGCCCCCAGCGTGATTGGTGCATCAGAAAGTCATCAGCGGCAGCGAGCAGATACATCCACCAGCTGTTCGTAAGATCTGCTTAGGTAGGACTGTTGTAGCATTACACTCCAGTCCGGGGCAGAGATGAAATCACTGGGAGACAAAATTGGACGTGCGAGGGGGGGCGGGGGAGGCAGACAGGAACCGGGGGACACCGCAGGACATGAGGGGCGGGGGTCAGACCAACGATAAATAGCGTTTTAAATAAAGTTACTGCATATCCTTAAAACTATAAATACCGTTTTAAAAGATTTATCACTGCGCCATTTTTTCCCCACGCCATTTTTGACTGTACGCTGAAGGGGAGAGCGACATTAACATGTCTCAGTATGGGTGCTGAGCAAAAGAGCCTCCTCAGGGTATTGAATGCGGCCTGGGCCTCCGATGACCACTGATAAGGGTCAGCCCCCTTCTTGGTAAGCCTAGTCAGAGGGGCTACTACCAAAGAAAATCCCTTGATGAATCTCCGGTAGTAGTTAGCAAAACCAAGGAATCTCTAAAGTGCTTTTAAACCCACTGGCTGTGGCCACTCTAAGACAGCAGAGACCTTTTCGGGATCCATAGAGAGACCTGAAGTTGAAATAATATAACCCAGAAAAGGGATTTGAGTGACCTCAAAGAGACACTTCTCCAGTTTAGCATACAGGGAATTCTGTCTCAATTTCTTCAACACGAATTTGACATGATTACGATGCTCTCTAAGGTTGGGGGAGAAAATTAATATGCCATCAAGGTAAACCAACAAAAACTTCCCTGAAGACCTTGTTTATTAACTCTTGGAAGACGGCCGGAGCGTTACACAACCCGAAAGGCATAACTAGGTACTCGTAATGCCCATCGGGTGTATTGAAGGCCGTCTTCCACTCGTCACCATCCCTGATGCGCACCAGGTTGTATGCCCCACGTAAGTCCAATTTAGAGAAAATACTGGCATTGGTTATCTGAGCAAAAAGATCATCTATCAGGGGAAAAGGGTAACGATTCTTTACGGTGATCTTGTTTAGACCCCTGTAATCAATACATGGTCTAAGACCACCGTCTTTCTTTTGTACGAAAAAGAACCCGGCCCCGGCTGGTGACCGGGACGGACAGATAAAACCCTTCGCCAGATTTTCCTTAATTTACTCCCGCATAGCCAACTTCTCTGGCCCCGATAAGTTATAGAGATGTCCCCTCGGGGGCATACAACCAGAAGTATATGGGACAGTCAAAACTTCGATGGGGTGGAAGTTTATCTGCGGATCTAGGGCAGAACACATCAGCATACTCAGCGTATTGTATCGGGACTCCCTCTAACCTGGTGGTACCAATGGTCATTTTCCCCAGACAATGACGATGGCAATGAGGTGATTAACCACTTCCCAACTGAGGGGTTTTACCCCCTGACCACCAGAGCAATTTTCACCTTTCAGCGCTCCTTCCATTCTTTCGTCTATAATTTTATCATTACTTATCGCAATGAAATGAACTATTTCTTGTTTTTTTCACCACCAATTAGGCTTTCTTTAGGTGGGACATTATGCCAATAATAATTGTATTCTAAATGTGTTTTAATGGGAAAATAGGAAAAAATGTGGGAAAAAATTTATTATTTTTCAGTTTTCGGCCTTTATAGTTTTTAAATAATGCATGCTACTGTAATTAAAACCCATTAAATGTATATGCCTATTTATCCCGGTTATAAAACCCTTTAAATTATGTCCCTATCACAATGTTTGCCGCCAATATTTTAATTGGAAATAAAGGTGCATTTTTTTCAGTTTTGCGTCCATCCCTAATTACAAGCCCATAGTTTATAAAGTAACAGTGTTATACCCTCTTGACATAAATATTTAAAAAGTTCAGTCCCTAAGGTAACTATTTATGTATTTTTTTTAAATTGTAAATTTTTTATTTTTTTTTTTAATTACAAAAAAAAAAAAAAAAATTGGAGTGTGGGAGGTAAGGAGTTAATTTTTTGTGTAAAACTAGTTTATTTGTGTGTAAAAAATGCTTAGGGTGTAGTTTTACTATTTGGCCACAAGATGGCAACAGTAACTTTTTGTTTCATGCGACCTGCAAGCGTCCTTCCGGACGCTTGCAGGAAGTGGAAAGAGGCTGGGAGTTCGTTATTGCTCACAATGATCGCGCTGCTCAGCTGAGCGGCAGCGGATCATTGCGGGGCTTAGATCAACGAACGGGAATGGATTTTCCCGTTCGTTGATCTCTGGGCGAGCGGGCGGCGGCGTGTTTACTAGCGGCGGGCGGCGTGTTTACGAGCGGGAGCGCGGGCAGCGGCGGGAGTGCGCAAAGTACGGATTTATCCGTCCCTGGGGGTTAAAGGATGGAAAAAGGGACGGAGAAATCCGTACAGGCGGGGGTAAAGTGGTTAACTGAGCAGCTGACCTGAGGCCCAGTCAATCTGCGGGGAGTGGAGTTGTAACCATGGCATCTCGAGGACAATGGTGGAGGTTGTCATGCGCAGTACAAGGAACTGTAAATTCTCTTTGTGTAGAACGCCAATAGTACAAGACAACATCGGAGTCAGAGAGAGAGGCTGTTTGTACTGTAATGGGCAGTCGTCAATTGCAGTAACTACCACTTGTCGATCCAAAGGGTGTAGTGGAATTCCCAGACCTTTCACAAACTCATAGTCTATAAAGTTGGCCGCAGACCCTGAGTCTATGAAGGCCTCGGTGCAAGTGGCCAAATTCCCCCAAGAAATGGAACAAGGGAGAAGTAAACGATCATTCTTATTTAGAGGTAGACTCTGCTCGTCTAGGGTATTACCTCTGACTACACCCAGACGGCAGCGTTTCCCGACTTCTTGGGGCAATTCTGAGCAATGTGACCCTCCTCCGCACAATACAAACAAAGCCTCTCAGCCCTTCTGCGTTCCTTCTCAGCCCGAAACAATCGGGAGTGTCCGATTTGCATCGGTTCATCCGTAGGCAGGATAGGTGATGAGGACGCATAGGAGAGTGCCCTTACTGCATTCCTGCCTCTGGATTGACGCTGATAACGTAACCGACGGTCAGCTCGCACCGCCAGAGAAATCGCGTCATCGATTGACTTCGGTTCAGGATGACCTAACATTAATTCAGAGACTGTGTCTGATAAACCTGAAAGGAAGCAGTCTAGCAAGGCATAGGGACCCCACCTAGATGACACAGCCCACCTTCTAAATTCTGCCGCATAAACCTCAACCGTATCTCGACCCTGCTTGAGAGCTTTGAACTTCCTCTCTGCAGTGATAGAAGCATCCGGATCATCATAAATGATGGCCATTGCTTTAAAAAACTCCTGGACAGAGGTTAATGCTGCGTCTTCTGGCGGAAGACCATATGCCCAGGTTTGTGAGTCCCCGGACAACAAGGTTTTCATAAATGTCACCCTCTGAGGTTAGGTACCCGACAAAGTGGGCCTCAATTCAAAATATGACAACACTCGGTTACGAAAGTTCTGGAAGTCAGACCTGTGTCCTGTAAATTTCGCAGGTACTGACAAACGCAGATCTGTGACTGGAGGGGATTGCATTGTTGCTACAGCCGTCTGGAGGACCCGCACAGATCCAGACAGTTGATTGATCTGGCTCTGTTGTGTATTAACTACCTTGACGAGGTTATTAACTGAGGTGGTTAAAGCCTCAACCTGGCTGCATAATGCATCCATCATTTGTGGTCTGCTGTTCTGTAAGGATCGGTGTCAGAGAACAGAGAGAATCTGATTATTGGTGATCTGCAGTATCACCAACAATACAGATGTAACCTGATTATTGATGATCTGCAGAATAACCAATAATACAAGTGTGACTAACCTCTGAACACCTAAACAGTAAGACAATAAATACAGTAAATAATTCACAAGATCGTGGAAATATTCACCACACAGCGATTCCTCAGAGGTGTGGTTACCTCTGAATGGGAACCCCGTGTGTGAGATCCTCAGTCCAGGCAAAGAGAGGAATCTCGGCCTCTGGCAATAATCGTTTGCTAGGGCAGGCGTCTCAGAGAAGCAAGCCTCAGAGATAACCCTACAGTGGGAGACGTTCCAATGAAGGGAGAAAAGTCAGACGAGCAAAGCTTCGGCAACAGAGAAGGCGGCAGCAGTACAGAGACAGAAGGCTGATTCAGAGTCGTTTAAACAGGCAGGGTCAGCAACTTGAATCAGATAGGCAGAAGTACAAGAGCGATAAGAGTAAAGAGAAGTCAGGGAAAGCCAAGGTCAAAACACAGGTAAATATACAAATACAATCCTAATCTAAGGTGTGACGTCCTTGGTGACAACACCTGGGAAACTGGACTAAGGTCTGAGCGCTAACACAATGTGTATTCACGACAGCAGACAAGGAGCAACTGACATCCAGCTCCTTATATGCTGAGAGTCACTCAGCCAGCCCGCCCAGAAGCCCAGCCTATCCGGAGGCCTCCTGATGTCAGCTGACTGGAGAGTCAGCTGACCCTCCTTCGTAGGAGGTAAAAGTCCTGCCGCCTCGCGCGCGTGCACATGACCCTCTGGCTGCGTCACCGCTATTCCTCACAAGATCTTCATATTACACACAGAGCACCAGCACCTCTTTGCAAGCAAGCATGGCTAAAGCGATATGAATATACCCCTTTGTGTGAAAGGGAAGCTCATATCTAAATATTATGATGATTATAAATATGATAGAGTTTACACAGTTATTTAAAATACAGATTTATTTTTTTTATTATTACCTGTTGCATTTTGCTATATATTTGTCCTCACCTGCTCTCACTGTGGCACCAGTAAGAATATTTTTACTGACATTTATTAAATATAACATTCAACTATACATTATGTACCTGTCCTTGGAATTTCAATAGGTCTTTTTTTTAAAGTTTTATTTTAAAAGGAACGCTCTGCTTTTTACTGAAGGATCAACTATTCACAGCATATGAAGCTCCAGTAGCTGCGCAAGAATACAAAATATCAATTCATGAACCAAAGATTAGTGTCACGGAATATGGATTGTGTAATGTGCCACAAGTAAATCTATAACAGACAGGCTCCGACAAAACAAACTCTGCATTTTCAATGACTAAATGAAAGTTCTGACCTTAACCTAGTTGAAGTGCAGCTCATGCGAGATAATCTGAAAGCATCAGCTGTGCATAGGTACAGAAAATAGTGCCTTGTATTGAATGGCTGCAAGAAACATGCCGGCACATACTAAACATAAAGTTTCATGTACATATTGCAACAAATAATACATTATGTAGAGTATAATGAAAATTGCTTTTTCAGCAGAAAGGTGGCTATATTGACCTAGGGGGAAGTTGCAATTCATGAATACTTTATACAGTATTACACATCTCTAAACGTGCAGGAAATGCAAAGGCTGCTTGTTTTGAAAATGCCGTTTTGGCTATTGTGCAAATGTTTTGTCTTCGGTCTTGTTTGAGTTACATACTGGCAGCAAGCAGGCAGCTAGCTGCGTAAAAGTGATTTCTAAGCATTATTACAGCTTGCACCCCTTTATGAAAGATTGTTGCCCCCATTCTGAATAACTTAATCTGAAATACCCTTTGATAAAAATATATTTTACAAGAGTACTCTGTGGTTTTTTTTTAAAAGGATAACAGAGCTCAACGTTCTGGTATTAAAAAACATGTTGTGCAGGTGGGAGGGTGTCATAGTTCACTTACCGCTCCCTCTGTTTCAAGCTGCATGGCTCAGTTCCCCCATTTCAACCCCCCATTGCGGGTCCCGACCAGCCCGTCCAGTATAGGTATACTGTGCCGCACATGTGCAGTACTTCCTTTCTTACCCCCTTATGAACACACTCCTCCGTCTTTCCTAGTCACACCCACTCGCACCCGTCCTGCAGGCATCCTGGCATGCGCACTCCACACCCCTCTGCAGTAGGGAAGATGGAGGAGCGCGTTTACATGGCAGAAGAAAAGAAATACTGAGCATGTGCGGCACAGTATTTCCATAGTGGACACTCTGGTCGGGAGCTGCAATGGGGGAATGAAATGGGGGAATGGAGCCACTCAGCTTCTAACAGAGGGAGTGGTAAGTGAACTATGACACCCTCCCACCTGCACAACATGTTTTTTAATCATAGAACATTGGGCTCTGGTATCCTTTAAAACATTCCCTTTATGCTTTTAATTACCTAAAAATACTTAGGCTTATTTATACATGACTGATTACATTTTTAATTCCAAAACTACCTGAAATATATTGACTTTGGAAAATCAAAGCAGCCTGGAAAGTAGCTTTTTAAAAATCAATATACCAGTAGTATTGCCTATATTCCCCTCCTTCATATATTCCCTAATCTGTAGGTTCTCACTCCATGGTTTGCATACCCCTGTATGCCTACATGTAAAACAGGTACCATAGTAATTTGGTGCCAGGGATAGCCGCTAATAGAATATTGATAAAACAAACAATATTCTACTATTGATCCATAAACCTTCGATTCTTGATGTATACCTGCCTTACAAGTGCGTAGAAGAATGATTTGCATGGCACACCCTACTTTCTGGAATGATGCAGTATGCATTTGGCTTCGTTCACAAGTGAAATTAATACCTTCAATTTAGTTCTGTTTTAGGAATGAAAAGCATTGATTTTCTGTCCTTTTTATCAGTACAAGGCTTTGGTTTATTCAGGCCCACGTCACAAAAACATGGTGGTTCTGGTTTTCCTTCACTTAATTGCATACATGTGTTTAGGAAATCCAGTAGTATTTGGTCCCTATTGCTCTGTAAGTGGAGGAAAATACTTTCTTAAAAGGTTTGCCAGAATCCACTACAATAATCGTAATCCTCTTATTGTACACATGGAATTAATTCTAGATAATTTATGAGACAGATTGCAGTTGGGTCACTGGGCACAGTATATTGGTTGAAGCAGATTATTCTCTGCTCAGTAGAAAGCCACAGGGTTATTATATATGCAATGTAAAGAGCAACATGGAACATGCTTTTTAGTAAATTAAAGTGAATTTGAAATAGAAAATTATTAAAACAGCTCATTTGAAAATTGTTTTTTGCAAATCTAGGTAAAGTGGTCTACATTGTAGCCCTTATAAATCTTTACTACTCTCCTAGATCCAAAACATAGGGATATACTATTCCTTCTGCCCCTCCTTCCCCCTCCCATACACTTACCCTTTACAGATTTCACAGGTGAAAAATATCTAAAAGGCAATAACCAGGGGTGCAGCTAAGGTTTTGGTGGCCCAAAGCAGTCTTGTATAGATTAGATAGGTATATGCCCCAAGTATAGATTAGATAGGTATATGCCCCCAGTATAGGTTAGATAGGTATATGCCCCCAGTATAGGGTAGATAGGTATATGCTGCCAGTATGGGTTAGATAGGTATATGCCCCACAGTATAGGTTAAATAGGTATATGCCCCCAGTATAGGTTAGATAGGTATATGTCCCCAGTATAGATTAGATAGGTATATGTCCCCAGTATAGGTTAGAGAGGTATATGCCCCCAGTATAGCTTAGATAGGTATATGCCACAAGTATAGGTTAGATAGGTATATGTCCCCCAGTGTACGGTGGGGGAGCGGGCAGAGAGAAGTTTCCACTTACCTGCCTCCATCTGCACACAGTTTCTATCTACTTCCTGTCCCAGCGCGCGTCACATTGGTAATGGCGCCCCCTGTGATGACATGTGGTTACGTCATCACAGGGGGCGCTGTTACCACAGCGACAGATGCCGGAACAGGAAGTAGATAGAAGCTGGCAGGATCGAGGCAGGTAAGTGGAAACGTATCTCTGCCCCCTGTTGCGCACACCCTCCTGCCATTCCGCTCACTGCCACCTGCACGCCACCAGCAGCAGAGCGAGGCCCACTGCAGTTTGAGGCCCCAAGCGGGGGCGTGCCTCGCCTGTATGCTGGTGGCTCCCCTGGCAATAACAAGACACCAAAACAGCTCACAGTTAAAAGATACCACAAAAGAGTAAAATCCAGACCTGCGGCCAGGGGAGTGACTTTCACCCCCCCTCCCTCAGCAATTGCTGTGCCCTCCCTCACAGCTCACAATTAAGTGGGAACTGCTGCTTGGGACACAGTACATCTGAAGACATTAGACATGTGCATGCAGCATACAGCACAGTGCTGCTGTTTGCACTGTGTTTGGTAGTGATGGCCCAAACAGTTCCCGGTGAACTTGAGCTGAAGTGAGGATATTTTAGTGGACCACTTGTGAACTAATCTCCAAAAAGGGGTGATGCAAGGACAGTCCCACCATAAGTGATCATAAGAAGCAGGGGTATGGTTACATCACCAGCAATTTACTGGGTAATCTGGAAGGATTTTGTTTAGGGTTTCTGGGGTTTTGTGCCACCTAGTTAAAATTGTGTAGTTTGCCTCTTGAATCGAGGAGTTCACTGAGCATTTATGTGTTAGGATGAAGATATTTTCCCAATCCACTTCCCCTGATTCATCCTACCTAGATGCTTCCCATTTATCAGTAAAAGGTAGAGGTGTCTCTGGGTTTAAGTTTTCCAGACATTTATACATTAGAGATACAGTGTGGGGCCGGCATAGAAATCGCTTGTTAGCTGGGTTTGTGAGATATGAGCACACCTGACAAAAGGGCCAGGGTGGGACTTTAGAGCCCAGGTATCTGTCCACAAATTTCCTTCCCTGAACTGGCAAGCTTTAAATTCAGAATTAGGGGCCTCAGATCTAAAAAAGGGACCTTTGATCCCAGGGCCAAACTCAGTATTGAAGATCAAGCTAGTGAGGGGGTTCTTCACAGAAGAGAGTTTAAATGTTTTACAGGCCCTTTGAAATGTTTGCAACGCATTCTCTATCAGTACAGATTCCTGAGCTCTGTGCTTGGCAACTGGATTTGGAATCCAAGGAATGCTCCTTACTGATTGACCAAGAATCTGTTCATCCAACCGTGTCCATAATTTATTTTTCCCATGACAGGACCAATCAACAATTCTGGTAAGTATACACGCCATGTAATATTTCTCCAGATCCGGGATAGCGGTGCCTCCTCTTTGCTTGGGTAGAAAAAGAATATGTTTGTTGATTCTGGGAGGTAAGTTATTCCAAATGAATTGGCTTAGTCTACTTTGCAGTCTGCTCCATAAAATCCCTCTGGGGGTGGATGCCCTGTTGGTGTTTTTCCATATCGCCTGGCACAACCAGTCTTTATGGGAGCCATGCATTTCTTCCATCACTAAAGGTTGCTTGTAGGGCATTGTTTTTGGATTAACTGTAGCCAGCGTGCTCAGCAGAGCAGTTGCTTCAACAGTACTGAATTTTATAAATAAGGTTTCAAACCTTTTGGTTCTGTATGCATGCAGGCCCAAGTATTCAAGTCCAGTGACGTACACTTATTTCACTGGTACTATATATTATTTACAGGCACTGCCTGCTCATACACAACCAATTAGATAATATCAAAAATTAGAAAGAAAAAACTGGTATCACGTGTATATGCAAAATTCAATAATCAATTTTTTAGTACAAAACGTGAAAAAAATAAAATAAATTAAAAACAGGAGCAAGTGGCGGGACCACAAGTGACACATAGCTGGCCAACTCGTCTTGTCATGCACACCAAGCACACAAGCCACACGCAATTCGCACTCAATGTTAATGTTCTCTATGAGGGCTGGTGGTACCACCTAAATTGTTTGGTTAATAAACCATTGCTTCATTGAAGGGTCTGTCAGCCTCTACTGAAGCCAGTAGCAAACATATTCAGGTTTCAAAAGATGGTTGGCAGCATCCATATATAGCATCAAAAGTTCCCATAGGACGTCACTTGTAATGTGTATAGTAGACAGTCCATAGCATAGCATGTGAGTTTGTCAAAGATAATCACACTGTAAGCAACTATAAGCTTTAGGTCACTTCCACGTCATCTTTACAAGATCAGCAGATCTGTAAGGATCGGTGTCAGCGAACAGAGAGAATCTGATTATTGGTGATCTGCAGTATCACCAACAATACAGATGTAACCTGATTATTGATGATCTGCAGAATCACCAATAATACAAGTGTGACTAACCTCTGGACACCTAAACAGTAAGACAATAAATACAGTAAATAATTCACAAGATCGTGGAAATATCCACCACACAGCGATTCCTCAGAGGTGTGGTTACCTCTGAATGGGAACCCCGTGTGTGAGATCCTCAGTCCAGGCAAAGAGAGGAATCTCGGCCTCTGGCAATAATCGTTTGCTAGGGCAGGTGTCTCGGAGAAGCAAGCCTCAGAGATAACCCTACAGTGGGAGACGTTCCACTGAAGGGAGAAAAGTCAGACGAGCAAAGCTTCGGCAACAGAGAAGGCGGCAGCAGTACAGAGACAGAAGGCTGATTCAGAGTCGTTTAAACAGGCAGGGTCGGCAACTTGAATCAGATATTCAGAAGTACAAGAGCGATAAGAGTAGTCAGCTGACCCTCCTTCGTAGGAGGTAAAAGTCCTGCCGCCTCGCGCGCGTGCGCATGACCCTCTGCCTCTGAACACCAGAGAGGCCAGGCCCCAGGTCAGCGCACGAACGCGCACCAAAGTCCGCCGGCTGGATTGCGGGACCCGCCGCCATATTGTCAGCCACGGCGGTGTCCCCTCTGTTCTGCGCCGGTGGCTCCGTATGTGTGGTGGAAACCGCCGGCTGGGAAGCGGAGACCGCCGCCATGCTGCCCCGCGCGGCGGCGGCGTCACCGCTATTACTCACAGTACTCCCCCCTTGAGGAGTGGACTCCAGACACTTCCTACATGGCTTCTCAGGATGTAACTGATGAAACCTCTTTTTCAATTTCTCAGCATGCATGCGACCCTCTGGTACCCAGGATCTGTCCTCCACCCCATACCCCTTCCAATGGACCAGATACTGCACAGAATTCTATACCAGCCGGGAATCCAAAATTTCCCCAACCTCGTACTCTGTCTGCCCCTCTACTACCACTGGGGGGGGGGGGGGAGAGGAATCCACATACACTGCTGGTTTCAACAAAGAAACATGGAATGATTTCCCACCTCTCATGCTGACTGGGAGATCAATCACATAAGAGACGTCATTGATCTTTTTGGCCACCGGATAAGGCCCTATGAACCTGGGCCCCAACTTGGTGGACAGTTGTCTGAGTGCCAAATGTATCGTTGACACCCACACCATGTCTCCAGGAGAAAAGTGCCACTCAACGGACCGTCTCTTGTCGGCCTGTTTCTTTTGATTCTGGAAGGCTACTCCCAAATTTTTTTTTTACTTGTCCCCATAGTTCCTTCCAAACCTTCTGCCAATCTTCCAGGGCTGGGAAGGGAGAGGAACACACCGGCAATGGGGAAAATTTAGAAGACCTTCCTGACACAACCTGAAAAGGGGACAAGCCTGTTGAAGCACTTCTCAGGTTGTTGTGTGCAAACTCTGCAAAGGGCAAAAACTTGACCCATTCAGTTTGCGCATCTGCCACATAGCATCTAAGGAACTGCTCCAGTGCCTGATTAACCCTCTCGGTCTGCCCGTTGGTCTGTGGGTGATACCCAGACGAAAAGGACAGGTTCATACCCAAACTACGGCAAAAGGCCCTCCAAAACTTCGACACAAACTGGACTCCTCTATCAGATACCACATCATCCGGAATCCCATGCAACCGGAAGATGTGTTGTACGAAGAGGTACTGAGCTGACGGAAATCCTTTAAAGAGACTCCGTAACAAAAATTGCATCCTGTTTTTTATCATCCTACAAGTTCAAAAAGCTATTCTAATGTGTTCTGGCTTACTGCAGCACTTTATACTATCACTGTCTCTGTAATAAATCAACTTATCTCTCTCTTGTCAGACTTGTCAGCCTGTGTCTGGAAGGCTGCCAAGTTCTTCAGTGTTGTGGTTCTGCTATGAACTCCCCCCTCCCTGCACACTGCCTGTGTGTTATTTAGGATTAGAGCAGCTTCTCTCTTCTCTCTTATCTTTTACAAGCTGGATAAATCGTTCTCTGAGCTGGCTAGGCTTTCACATACTGCAGAATTACAGACAAGGGCAAAGCTGTTTGCAGGAAGAAACAAGCAGCCTGTCACTTCAGTGCATGAGAACAGGGGGAAAGAAACACACAAATGATCTCTTGAGATTCAAAAGGAATATGTGTATGGATGTATTTTCTATGTGTGGACATACTGTACATCAACCTACTTCCTGTTTTGGTGGCCATTTTGTTTGTTTATAAACAAACTTTTTAAAACTGTTTTTAACCACTTTTAATGCGGCGAGGAGCGGCGAAATTGTGTCAGAGGGTTATAGGAGATGTCCCCTAACGCACTGGTATGTTTACTTTTGTGCGATTTTAACAATACAGATTCTCTTTAAGAGGAACAAAATGGGCCATCTTGCTGAACCTGTCCACGATCACCCATATCACAGTCATACCCTCGGACTTGGGAAGCTCACCAATGAAGTCCATGGACAGATGGGTCCATGGTTCACTTGGGACTGGTAAGGATTGTAAGGTACCCACTGGAGCCTGGCGAGACGGTTTGCTCCTGGCACACACCACACACTCTCTGACAAATTCCTTGCAATCAGAGGCCAATGAAGGCCACCAAACACACCTCGTGAGTAGATCCACAGTGCGGGTGACCCCAGGGTGACCTGCGTTCTTATGGGCATCGAACAGCTGCATGATTTGCAAACAGAACGGAAGTGGAACAAAGAGGACCCCCTAGCTGGTGAGCAGCTAATGTGACTGCCCAATCCTCCCAGGTCTCAGTGGCTGCCAGCACCACCTTGTGTGGTAAAATGCTCTCGGGAAGTGTGGGCTGTCTCAGGTTCGAAACATCTGGAGAGAGCGTCTGCTTTAACGTTCTTAGAACCTGGAGTGTACGTGATAACAAATCTGAAGCGCGAGGAGAACAAAGACCAGCGGGCCTGTCGAGGAGTGAGCCTCTTGGCCCCCTCAATGTACTCCAGGTTCTTATGGTCAGTATATACAGTAATGGTGTGTTCCGGACCTTCAAGCCAATGACGCCATTCCTGGAAGGCTAGCTTGATGGCCAGGAGTTCCCTGTTGCCCACATCGTAGTTTCTCTCTGCAGGAGAAAACCTGCGTGAGAAATAGGCACAAGGATGTGTCTTGCCCTGCAGACCCGAGCGCTGAGACAGCACAGCCCCCACCCCGATCTCTGAGGCATCTACCTCTACCATGAAGGGGCGGGTCAGGAAAATATGGCGTGGGGAAAAAATGGCGCACAGTGATAAATCTTTTAAAACGGTATTTATAGTTTGGATATGCAGTAACTTTATTTAAAACGCTATTTATCGTTGGTCTGACCCCCGCCCCTCATGTCCTGCGGTGTCCCCCGGTTCCTGTCTTCTGCCTCCCCCGCCCCCCCTCGCACGTCCAATTTTGTCTCCCAGTGATTTCATCTCTGCCCCGGACTGGAGTGTAATGCTACAACAGTCCTACCTAAGCAGATCTTACGAACAGCTGGTGGATGTATCTGCTCGCTGCCGCTGATGACTTTCTAATGCACCAATCACGCTGGGGGCGCTGCTCCAGAATTGCCAATCACCGCTGCTCATTTCTCTGCTCCGTCTGCTAATTGGACCCGCCTCCGAGACCATCGCGTCCAATTAGCAGACGGAGCAGAGACATGAGCAGCGGTGATTGGCAGTTCTGGAGCAGCGCCCCCAGCGTGATTGGTGCATCAGAAAGTCATCAGCGGCAGCGAGCAGATACATCCACCAGCTGTTCGTAAGATCTGCTTAGGTAGGACTGTTGTAGCATTACACTCCAGTCCGGGGCAGAGATGAAATCACTGGGAGACAAAATTGGACGTGCGAGGGGGGGCGGGGGAGGCAGACAGGAACCGGGGGACACCGCAGGACATGAGGGGCGGGGGTCAGACCAACGATAAATAGCGTTTTAAATAAAGTTACTGCATATCCTTAAAACTATAAATACCGTTTTAAAAGATTTATCACTGCGCCATTTTTTCCCCACGCCATTTTTGACTGTACGCTGAAGGGGAGAGCGACATTAACATGTCTCAGTATGGGTGCTGAGCAAAAGAGCCTCCTCAGGGTATTGAATGCGGCCTGGGCCTCCGATGACCACTGATAAGGGTCAGCCCCCTTCTTGGTAAGCCTAGTCAGAGGGGCTACTACCAAAGAAAATCCCTTGATGAATCTCCGGTAGTAGTTAGCAAAACCAAGGAATCTCTAAAGTGCTTTTAAACCCACTGGCTGTGGCCACTCTAAGACAGCAGAGACCTTTTCGGGATCCATAGAGAGACCTGAAGTTGAAATAATATAACCCAGAAAAGGGATTTGAGTGACCTCAAAGAGACACTTCTCCAGTTTAGCATACAGGGAATTCTGTCTCAATTTCTTCAACACGAATTTGACATGATTACGATGCTCTCTAAGGTTGGGGGAGAAAATTAATATGCCATCAAGGTAAACCAACAAAAACTTCCCTGAAGACCTTGTTTATTAACTCTTGGAAGACGGCCGGAGCGTTACACAACCCGAAAGGCATAACTAGGTACTCGTAATGCCCATCGGGTGTATTGAAGGCCGTCTTCCACTCGTCACCATCCCTGATGCGCACCAGGTTGTATGCCCCACGTAAGTCCAATTTAGAGAAAATACTGGCATTGGTTATCTGAGCAAAAAGATCATCTATCAGGGGAAAAGGGTAACGATTCTTTACGGTGATCTTGTTTAGACCCCTGTAATCAATACATGGTCTAAGACCACCGTCTTTCTTTTGTACGAAAAAGAACCCGGCCCCGGCTGGTGACCGGGACGGACAGATAAAACCCTTCGCCAGATTTTCCTTAATTTACTCCCGCATAGCCAACTTCTCTGGCCCCGATAAGTTATAGAGATGTCCCCTCGGGGGCATACAACCAGAAGTATATGGGACAGTCAAAACTTCGATGGGGTGGAAGTTTATCTGCGGATCTAGGGCAGAACACATCAGCATACTCAGCGTATTGTATCGGGACTCCCTCTAACCTGGTGGTACCAATGGTCATTTTCCCCAGACAATGACGATGGCAATGAGGTGATTAACCACTTCCCAACTGAGGGGTTTTACCCCCTGACCACCAGAGCAATTTTCACCTTTCAGCGCTCCTTCCATTCTTTCGTCTATAATTTTATCATTACTTATCGCAATGAAATGAACTATTTCTTGTTTTTTTCACCACCAATTAGGCTTTCTTTAGGTGGGACATTATGCCAATAATAATTGTATTCTAAATGTGTTTTAATGGGAAAATAGGAAAAAATGTGGGAAAAAATTTATTATTTTTCAGTTTTCGGCCTTTATAGTTTTTAAATAATGCATGCTACTGTAATTAAAACCCATTAAATGTATATGCCTATTTATCCCGGTTATAAAACCCTTTAAATTATGTCCCTATCACAATGTTTGCCGCCAATATTTTAATTGGAAATAAAGGTGCATTTTTTTCAGTTTTGCGTCCATCCCTAATTACAAGCCCATAGTTTATAAAGTAACAGTGTTATACCCTCTTGACATAAATATTTAAAAAGTTCAGTCCCTAAGGTAACTATTTATGTATTTTTTTTAAATTGTAAATTTTTTATTTTTTTTTTTAATTACAAAAAAAAAAAAAAAAATTGGAGTGTGGGAGGTAAGGAGTTAATTTTTTGTGTAAAACTAGTTTATTTGTGTGTAAAAAATGCTTAGGGTGTAGTTTTACTATTTGGCCACAAGATGGCAACAGTAACTTTTTGTTTCATGCGACCTGCAAGCGTCCTTCCGGACGCTTGCAGGAAGTGGAAAGAGGCTGGGAGTTCGTTATTGCTCACAATGATCGCGCTGCTCAGCTGAGCGGCAGCGGATCATTGCGGGGCTTAGATCAACGAACGGGAATGGATTTTCCCGTTCGTTGATCTCTGGGCGAGCGGGCGGCGGCGTGTTTACTAGCGGCGGGCGGCGTGTTTACGAGCGGGAGCGCGGGCAGCGGCGGGAGTGCGCAAAGTACGGATTTATCCGTCCCTGGGGGTTAAAGGATGGAAAAAGGGACGGAGAAATCCGTACAGGCGGGGGTAAAGTGGTTAACTGAGCAGCTGACCTGAGGCCCAGTCAATCTGCGGGGAGTGGAGTTGTAACCATGGCATCTCGAGGACAATGGTGGAGGTTGTCATGCGCAGTACAAGGAACTGTAAATTCTCTTTGTGTAGAACGCCAATAGTACAAGACAACATCGGAGTCAGAGAGAGAGGCTGTTTGTACTGTAATGGGCAGTCGTCAATTGCAGTAACTACCACTTGTCGATCCAAAGGGTGTAGTGGAATTCCCAGACCTTTCACAAACTCATAGTCTATAAAGTTGGCCGCAGACCCTGAGTCTATGAAGGCCTCGGTGCAAGTGGCCAAATTCCCCCAAGAAATGGAACAAGGGAGAAGTAAACGATCATTCTTATTTAGAGGTAGACTCTGCTCGTCTAGGGTATTACCTCTGACTACACCCAGACGGCAGCGTTTCCCGACTTCTTGGGGCAATTCTGAGCAATGTGACCCTCCTCCGCACAATACAAACAAAGCCTCTCAGCCCTTCTGCGTTCCTTCTCAGCCCGAAACAATCGGGAGTGTCCGATTTGCATCGGTTCATCCGTAGGCAGGATAGGTGATGAGGACGCATAGGAGAGTGCCCTTACTGCATTCCTGCCTCTGGATTGACGCTGATAACGTAACCGACGGTCAGCTCGCACCGCCAGAGAAATCGCGTCATCGATTGACTTCGGTTCAGGATGACCTAACATTAATTCAGAGACTGTGTCTGATAAACCTGAAAGGAAGCAGTCTAGCAAGGCATAGGGACCCCACCTAGATGACACAGCCCACCTTCTAAATTCTGCCGCATAAACCTCAACCGTATCTCGACCCTGCTTGAGAGCTTTGAACTTCCTCTCTGCAGTGATAGAAGCATCCGGATCATCATAAATGATGGCCATTGCTTTAAAAAACTCCTGGACAGAGGTTAATGCTGCGTCTTCTGGCGGAAGACCATATGCCCAGGTTTGTGAGTCCCCGGACAACAAGGTTTTCATAAATGTCACCCTCTGAGGTTAGGTACCCGACAAAGTGGGCCTCAATTCAAAATATGACAACACTCGGTTACGAAAGTTCTGGAAGTCAGACCTGTGTCCTGTAAATTTCGCAGGTACTGACAAACGCAGATCTGTGACTGGAGGGGATTGCATTGTTGCTACAGCCGTCTGGAGGACCCGCACAGATCCAGACAGTTGATTGATCTGGCTCTGTTGTGTATTAACTACCTTGACGAGGTTATTAACTGAGGTGGTTAAAGCCTCAACCTGGCTGCATAATGCATCCATCATTTGTGGTCTGCTGTTCTGTAAGGATCGGTGTCAGAGAACAGAGAGAATCTGATTATTGGTGATCTGCAGTATCACCAACAATACAGATGTAACCTGATTATTGATGATCTGCAGAATAACCAATAATACAAGTGTGACTAACCTCTGAACACCTAAACAGTAAGACAATAAATACAGTAAATAATTCACAAGATCGTGGAAATATTCACCACACAGCGATTCCTCAGAGGTGTGGTTACCTCTGAATGGGAACCCCGTGTGTGAGATCCTCAGTCCAGGCAAAGAGAGGAATCTCGGCCTCTGGCAATAATCGTTTGCTAGGGCAGGCGTCTCAGAGAAGCAAGCCTCAGAGATAACCCTACAGTGGGAGACGTTCCAATGAAGGGAGAAAAGTCAGACGAGCAAAGCTTCGGCAACAGAGAAGGCGGCAGCAGTACAGAGACAGAAGGCTGATTCAGAGTCGTTTAAACAGGCAGGGTCAGCAACTTGAATCAGATAGGCAGAAGTACAAGAGCGATAAGAGTAAAGAGAAGTCAGGGAAAGCCAAGGTCAAAACACAGGTAAATATACAAATACAATCCTAATCTAAGGTGTGACGTCCTTGGTGACAACACCTGGGAAACTGGACTAAGGTCTGAGCGCTAACACAATGTGTATTCACGACAGCAGACAAGGAGCAACTGACATCCAGCTCCTTATATGCTGAGAGTCACTCAGCCAGCCCGCCCAGAAGCCCAGCCTATCCGGAGGCCTCCTGATGTCAGCTGACTGGAGAGTCAGCTGACCCTCCTTCGTAGGAGGTAAAAGTCCTGCCGCCTCGCGCGCGTGCACATGACCCTCTGGCTGCGTCACCGCTATTCCTCACAAGATCTTCATATTACACACAGAGCACCAGCACCTCTTTGCAAGCAAGCATGGCTAAAGCGATATGAATATACCCCTTTGTGTGAAAGGGAAGCTCATATCTAAATATTATGATGATTATAAATATGATAGAGTTTACACAGTTATTTAAAATACAGATTTATTTTTTTTATTATTACCTGTTGCATTTTGCTATATATTTGTCCTCACCTGCTCTCACTGTGGCACCAGTAAGAATATTTTTACTGACATTTATTAAATATAACATTCAACTATACATTATGTACCTGTCCTTGGAATTTCAATAGGTCTTTTTTTTAAAGTTTTATTTTAAAAGGAACGCTCTGCTTTTTACTGAAGGATCAACTATTCACAGCATATGAAGCTCCAGTAGCTGCGCAAGAATACAAAATATCAATTCATGAACCAAAGATTAGTGTCACGGAATATGGATTGTGTAATGTGCCACAAGTAAATCTATAACAGACAGGCTCCGACAAAACAAACTCTGCATTTTCAATGACTAAATGAAAGTTCTGACCTTAACCTAGTTGAAGTGCAGCTCATGCGAGATAATCTGAAAGCATCAGCTGTGCATAGGTACAGAAAATAGTGCCTTGTATTGAATGGCTGCAAGAAACATGCCGGCACATACTAAACATAAAGTTTCATGTACATATTGCAACAAATAATACATTATGTAGAGTATAATGAAAATTGCTTTTTCAGCAGAAAGGTGGCTATATTGACCTAGGGGGAAGTTGCAATTCATGAATACTTTATACAGTATTACACATCTCTAAACGTGCAGGAAATGCAAAGGCTGCTTGTTTTGAAAATGCCGTTTTGGCTATTGTGCAAATGTTTTGTCTTCGGTCTTGTTTGAGTTACATACTGGCAGCAAGCAGGCAGCTAGCTGCGTAAAAGTGATTTCTAAGCATTATTACAGCTTGCACCCCTTTATGAAAGATTGTTGCCCCCATTCTGAATAACTTAATCTGAAATACCCTTTGATAAAAATATATTTTACAAGAGTACTCTGTGGTTTTTTTTTAAAAGGATAACAGAGCTCAACGTTCTGGTATTAAAAAACATGTTGTGCAGGTGGGAGGGTGTCATAGTTCACTTACCGCTCCCTCTGTTTCAAGCTGCATGGCTCAGTTCCCCCATTTCAACCCCCCATTGCGGGTCCCGACCAGCCCGTCCAGTATAGGTATACTGTGCCGCACATGTGCAGTACTTCCTTTCTTACCCCCTTATGAACACACTCCTCCGTCTTTCCTAGTCACACCCACTCGCACCCGTCCTGCAGGCATCCTGGCATGCGCACTCCACACCCCTCTGCAGTAGGGAAGATGGAGGAGCGCGTTTACATGGCAGAAGAAAAGAAATACTGAGCATGTGCGGCACAGTATTTCCATAGTGGACACTCTGGTCGGGAGCTGCAATGGGGGAATGAAATGGGGGAATGGAGCCACTCAGCTTCTAACAGAGGGAGTGGTAAGTGAACTATGACACCCTCCCACCTGCACAACATGTTTTTTAATCATAGAACATTGGGCTCTGGTATCCTTTAAAACATTCCCTTTATGCTTTTAATTACCTAAAAATACTTAGGCTTATTTATACATGACTGATTACATTTTTAATTCCAAAACTACCTGAAATATATTGACTTTGGAAAATCAAAGCAGCCTGGAAAGTAGCTTTTTAAAAATCAATATACCAGTAGTATTGCCTATATTCCCCTCCTTCATATATTCCCTAATCTGTAGGTTCTCACTCCATGGTTTGCATACCCCTGTATGCCTACATGTAAAACAGGTACCATAGTAATTTGGTGCCAGGGATAGCCGCTAATAGAATATTGATAAAACAAACAATATTCTACTATTGATCCATAAACCTTCGATTCTTGATGTATACCTGCCTTACAAGTGCGTAGAAGAATGATTTGCATGGCACACCCTACTTTCTGGAATGATGCAGTATGCATTTGGCTTCGTTCACAAGTGAAATTAATACCTTCAATTTAGTTCTGTTTTAGGAATGAAAAGCATTGATTTTCTGTCCTTTTTATCAGTACAAGGCTTTGGTTTATTCAGGCCCACGTCACAAAAACATGGTGGTTCTGGTTTTCCTTCACTTAATTGCATACATGTGTTTAGGAAATCCAGTAGTATTTGGTCCCTATTGCTCTGTAAGTGGAGGAAAATACTTTCTTAAAAGGTTTGCCAGAATCCACTACAATAATCGTAATCCTCTTATTGTACACATGGAATTAATTCTAGATAATTTATGAGACAGATTGCAGTTGGGTCACTGGGCACAGTATATTGGTTGAAGCAGATTATTCTCTGCTCAGTAGAAAGCCACAGGGTTATTATATATGCAATGTAAAGAGCAACATGGAACATGCTTTTTAGTAAATTAAAGTGAATTTGAAATAGAAAATTATTAAAACAGCTCATTTGAAAATTGTTTTTTGCAAATCTAGGTAAAGTGGTCTACATTGTAGCCCTTATAAATCTTTACTACTCTCCTAGATCCAAAACATAGGGATATACTATTCCTTCTGCCCCTCCTTCCCCCTCCCATACACTTACCCTTTACAGATTTCACAGGTGAAAAATATCTAAAAGGCAATAACCAGGGGTGCAGCTAAGGTTTTGGTGGCCCAAAGCAGTCTTGTATAGATTAGATAGGTATATGCCCCAAGTATAGATTAGATAGGTATATGCCCCCAGTATAGGTTAGATAGGTATATGCCCCCAGTATAGGGTAGATAGGTATATGCTGCCAGTATGGGTTAGATAGGTATATGCCCCACAGTATAGGTTAAATAGGTATATGCCCCCAGTATAGGTTAGATAGGTATATGTCCCCAGTATAGATTAGATAGGTATATGTCCCCAGTATAGGTTAGAGAGGTATATGCCCCCAGTATAGCTTAGATAGGTATATGCCACAAGTATAGGTTAGATAGGTATATGTCCCCCAGTGTACGGTGGGGGAGCGGGCAGAGAGAAGTTTCCACTTACCTGCCTCCATCTGCACACAGTTTCTATCTACTTCCTGTCCCAGCGCGCGTCACATTGGTAATGGCGCCCCCTGTGATGACATGTGGTTACGTCATCACAGGGGGCGCTGTTACCACAGCGACAGATGCCGGAACAGGAAGTAGATAGAAGCTGGCAGGATCGAGGCAGGTAAGTGGAAACGTATCTCTGCCCCCTGTTGCGCACACCCTCCTGCCATTCCGCTCACTGCCACCTGCACGCCACCAGCAGCAGAGCGAGGCCCACTGCAGTTTGAGGCCCCAAGCGGGGGCGTGCCTCGCCTGTATGCTGGTGGCTCCCCTGGCAATAACAAGACACCAAAACAGCTCACAGTTAAAAGATACCACAAAAGAGTAAAATCCAGACCTGCGGCCAGGGGAGTGACTTTCACCCCCCCTCCCTCAGCAATTGCTGTGCCCTCCCTCACAGCTCACAATTAAGTGGGAACTGCTGCTTGGGACACAGTACATCTGAAGACATTAGACATGTGCATGCAGCATACAGCACAGTGCTGCTGTTTGCACTGTGTTTGGTAGTGATGGCCCAAACAGTTCCCGGTGAACTTGAGCTGAAGTGAGGATATTTTAGTGGACCACTTGTGAACTAATCTCCAAAAAGGGGTGATGCAAGGACAGTCCCACCATAAGTGATCATAAGAAGCAGGGGTATGGTTACATCACCAGCAATTTACTGGGTAATCTGGAAGGATTTTGTTTAGGGTTTCTGGGGTTTTGTGCCACCTAGTTAAAATTGTGTAGTTTGCCTCTTGAATCGAGGAGTTCACTGAGCATTTATGTGTTAGGATGAAGATATTTTCCCAATCCACTTCCCCTGATTCATCCTACCTAGATGCTTCCCATTTATCAGTAAAAGGTAGAGGTGTCTCTGGGTTTAAGTTTTCCAGACATTTATACATTAGAGATACAGTGTGGGGCCGGCATAGAAATCGCTTGTTAGCTGGGTTTGTGAGATATGAGCACACCTGACAAAAGGGCCAGGGTGGGACTTTAGAGCCCAGGTATCTGTCCACAAATTTCCTTCCCTGAACTGGCAAGCTTTAAATTCAGAATTAGGGGCCTCAGATCTAAAAAAGGGACCTTTGATCCCAGGGCCAAACTCAGTATTGAAGATCAAGCTAGTGAGGGGGTTCTTCACAGAAGAGAGTTTAAATGTTTTACAGGCCCTTTGAAATGTTTGCAACGCATTCTCTATCAGTACAGATTCCTGAGCTCTGTGCTTGGCAACTGGATTTGGAATCCAAGGAATGCTCCTTACTGATTGACCAAGAATCTGTTCATCCAACCGTGTCCATAATTTATTTTTCCCATGACAGGACCAATCAACAATTCTGGTAAGTATACACGCCATGTAATATTTCTCCAGATCCGGGATAGCGGTGCCTCCTCTTTGCTTGGGTAGAAAAAGAATATGTTTGTTGATTCTGGGAGGTAAGTTATTCCAAATGAATTGGCTTAGTCTACTTTGTAAACCTCGCAAAAATTGCTTTGAAATTCTGATGGGCACAGCTTGAAGTAGACACAGAATGTGAGGCAAAACATTCATCTTGACCACTGCAATGTGACCAAACCAGGATAACATATTCAAGGGATATGTGAGGGAACAGGCTGGAGTTGTACTTTGTACTGGTTGAACTCGATGGACGTATGTCTTTTTTCAACCATAATAACTATGCAATAACTATGTAACTTTGTAACGTCAACCCTTCCCACCGTTTAAGATCCTCAAAAATTGTAGCTTGAATTTTTAGGAAGTTAAGGGCGAAGAGCAGTCCAGTATTGTTTGGGAGTCTAACGCCTAAGTAGGTAATTACCCCATCACTCCATTTAAATGGTAGAGTTTGTTTTAATTCCATCACCAAAGGCTCAGAAACAGTAATATTGAAAACTTCAGATTTTGAAAGATTCATTTTAAAATTGGACATGTCCTCATATTCTGCAAAAGCTTCAATTATATTCATCGATATCTTGGGGTTAGAGATAAACAAAAGTATATCGTCTGCGAAAGCTGTGACTTTAATATGCAGGTTACCCACCACTATATCCTGAATGCCCTTATTTTTGTTAATGTGTCTGATAAAAGGATCCAGTGTCAGAATGAACACAAGGGGAAACAATGAGCAGCCTTAGCGTGTGCCGTTTCGGAGAGAGAATGAACCAGAAAGGCAACCATTAACCTTGATTTGAGCTGTCGGGCAGTTATATAGCGCTAACATGTTCTGAAGTATTGTTGGCCTTACAAAAATATAATGTAAAACCTCCTTCATGAAATCCTATGCTACTCTGTCGAAGGCCTTCTCCGTATCTACAGAGAGGAGAAGGCCCTCGACTTTTCGATTGGTGATATAGTCTATCAGGGTAATAGCCTTTGTGGTGTTATCCCTGGCCTCTCTGCCAGGGACAAAACCAAACCTGATGGCCTCCTATAAGGGACGGTATCACTTGTACTAGCCTGTTTGCAATGACCTTGCTGAAGAGTTTTGTGTCTACATTAAGCAGCGAAATGGGTCTGAAATTAGCACACACCGTATCATCCTTTCCTTTTTTAGGTATGACAATTATATGTGCTGCCTGCATTTCAGCATGGAGAGGCTTTTCAACGAGATTTCATTAAACATAGCTGTCATATGAGCGACCAAAATGCTTTTAAATGCCTTATAATATGTGCCTGAAAAACCGTCAGGACCGGGACTCTTGTTTCGTTGCAGTGATTTAATTGCAGCCTAGACTTCATCTTCTCCTCTCCCCATTATTCCAAAGTGTGTGGGCTAATCTTGGGCATCTCGGATTGGTCACGGAAATCTCGAATCTTTTGAGTTCTAGAAGGGGTTCCCTTATTCCCCTCTGCAGTGGATTTCAGAGAGTAAAGTTCAGAGTAAAAGTCAACAAATCTCTGAGTGATATCCGAAGTCTTTCGCATTAATATCCCCTCCTTGGTCCGAATGGCGTTAACCTATTTTGGTACCCTCGGTAGCCACGGAATCAATGTATCGGGCTATGGTGCCCGATCACTGATTCCTCTCCCCCGCTGAAAAAGGCGACAGCTTCTCTTGGAAGCTGTTCTTTTTCTGGCTGTTCCCTCCCCGATGCGTCACTCTAACCGTGTGTTACGCTTAGAGTGACGTCATGTAAACAAACTCATGGCCGCCATCTGGTGGCCAAAAAGTAATACTACAACTGAAAGTAAAAGAAAATAAAAAAATAAAAATTAACACACATTTACATTATAAATCTATTGTTTACCTTTCACCCTCCCAAAACTACCCAAATAAAATGTTTACTATAAAAAAAAAAACATTACAATAAAAAAGCAAACAAACATGTAAATATTTACCTAAGGGTCTAAACTTTTTAAATATCAATGTAAAGATGAAATATTTCTATATTTTTTTTATATTAAACTTGTAAATAGTGATAGATGCAAAATGGAAAAAATGCACCTTTATTTCCAAATAAAACATTGTCGCCATACATTGTGATAGGGACATAATTTTAACGGTGTAATAACCGGGACATATGGGCAAATACAATACGTGAGTTTTAATTATGGAGGCATGTATTATTTTAAAACTATAATGGCTGAAAACTGAGAAATAATGAATTTTTCCATTTTTTTCTTATTCTTCCTGTTAAAATGCATTTACAGTAAAGTGGCTCTTAGCAAAATGTACCCCCAAAGAAAGCCTAATTGATGGCGGAAAAAAACAAGATATAGATCAGTTCATTGTGATAAGTAGTGATAAAGTTAAAGGCTAATGAATGGGAGGTGAACATTTCTCATGTGAAAACGACGGAACGCGAATGGGTTAATGTCTCCCGCTATTTGTTTCTCCCTTAGAGCTCTTGCCAGGTATTTACCCGGTTTATTCCCCGCTTAATAGAATATGCCTGTCCTTATGCTAGGTACACACCATACTATTTTCTGTTAGATTTTCTCTTATGGTGGCCACTAATGATCCAACCTTTTTCATCCAATCTTACCAGATCTATGTAGTACAAGGGTAAATTGAGTGAATATACTGAATGGATACTTCAGGCAGTTACCTTATATTACATAGAAATGGTAAGATTGGATGAAAAAGATTGGATCATTAGTGGCCACCATTAGATTTACCTGCCAGATAGCTTTTTTCCATGTTGTAGGTAAATTTAACAGAAGAATCTAACAGAAAATTGTATGGTGTGTAGCTAGCATTAGTGTAAACTCTGACTGGAACCTTCTATCTAGTGCTTTATTAACCTTCCTGGCGGTAAGCCCGAGCTGAGCCCGGGCTATGCCACCGGAAGGCACCGCTCAGGCCCCGCTGGGCCGATTTGCATAATTTTTTTTGCTGCACGCAGCTAGCACTTTGCTAGCTGCGTGCAGTGCCCGATCGCTGCTGCTACCCGCCGATCCGCCGCTATCCGTCGCGCCGCAGCCGCCCCCCCCAGACCCCGTGCGCTGCCTGGCCAATCAGTGCCAGGCAGCTCTATGGGGTGGATCGGAATCCCCTTTGACGTCACGACAACGGTGACGTCATCCCGCCCCGTCGCCCTGGCGACGGGGGAAGCCCTCCAGGAGATCATGTTCTTTGAACGGGATCTCCTGATCGCCGATCGCCGGAGGCGATTGGAGGGGCTGGGGGGATGCCGCTGAGCAGCGGCTATCATGTAGCGAGACTTTGTCTCGCTACATGAAAAAAAAAAAAAAATTTAAAAGATTTGCTTCCCCCTGGCGGATTTTTAGCAAACCGCCAGGAGGGTTAATCAAGTTCCGGACTACTTTGGTCCTATATTTATTTGATTGCAATGAACTAGCTTTATTTAAAAGCTCAAGTTGACGTAATTCCTTTAAAAGGGCATCTACGTAAGCCCTTTTCTCCTTTCTCAACCTGGACTGCTCCCTGAGAAAGACCCCCTCATTGTGCATTTGTGTGCCAACCACACAGATGACCTGCTGAGTCCTGACTTTAAGTGTCCCATTTGTAGCAAAAAAGGCATCAAGATCATCCTTAATTTTTAATTGGACACCAGACTCCGTCAAAATTGAGCTGGAAATCTCCAGATAAAGTCCCTTTCTTGTTTATTGCCTATTGCAAGGGTCAGTGTTATGGGGGCATGATGACCTTGTGCGCACATCAATTTTAGCTGAAACCAATTTAGAAAGGTCTTGTTGTGACCTAAATAGATAATCAATTCTGGTAGATTTGTCATGTACAGCTGACCAAAAGGTAAAATCGCTTTCAGTAGGATGACTCATCCTCCACGTGTCAACAAGTCTAAGAAGAGAGAGGTTATGCTTCATTTTATTCAGAACCTTGAATCTCGTGGCTGATCTATAGGGCTGAGCTCTCGGATTCCGAATTTCGAGTTTGCCATCGGAATTTGGCAGTTCCGAGTAAGCACTCGAAACTCGAAAATTCTGCAATTCCGAGTACCGAATTTGTGTTTACATTGAAGTCAATTGTGATAAATTCCGTGGTGAATTGTGAAGCCCCCTTACATGCTATCATCACCAAATTTGGCATGTATATTAAGCAGATGAGTAGGAACATGGTAAAAAAAAAATTGTGAAAAGACCTTATAGTTTTTGAAATAAACGATTTTAAAGTTTCATAGGAAAAATGATTTTTAAACTGTGTAAAATGACACTGCTGCAGAACAGGTTACTGCATTCCGAGTTCTGTATACATATTGTATACATTTCATGAAAACAGACAGCGTGGGGTCCCCCCTCCCAAGCCTCCTTAACCCCTTGTCCCCCATGCAGGCTGGGATAGCCAGAATGCGGAGTTCCGGCCACGTGGGGCTTCGCACCCTGAGCTATACCAGCCCGCATGGTCCATGGTATGGGGGGGCTCTGGAGGAGAGGGGCGGCCAACCTCCCCCTCTCCCCCAGAGCCCTTGTCCAATCCATGGACAAGGGGCTCTTCCCCACCTCCGGTGCCCCAGGAGGAGGTGGGGGCCGCTGACGTCCTGGGGGGTTCATGGTGCCATCCGGGGTTCCCCTTTAACAAGCGGACCCCGGAAGCCGCCCCCTCCCCAGGAGAAATGAGTATAGGGGTACACGGTACCCCTTACCCATTTCAGCAGAGTTAAAAAAAGAAATAAAAACACGACAACGAAAAAAGTACTTTATTGTTCTAAATTAACCAGGGATACTTACCTTGGGATAATCTCACGCCAGTAACCTCAGGAGTGGTCCCACGCCAGTATCCTCTTAGGACATCTCACCACCCTCCCACACTGACGAACTCCCACCACTGAATGGTCACAGTCAGCCTCTGCATCTGTATAGCAGAGGCTGAGAACACGAAAATTTTGCCTTTAAAACAAGAAATTTCGGCAAACAGTGATGCAATCAAAATGGCCACTGGGAAATCCCCGATCGCTGGAGGCCACACTAGAGTGGCGAAACCAGTGATTTTTCACATAGATGGTGGGTCCAGGTGACCAGAGCAGGAGGTGCCCTAATCCCCTGGACCCACCCATTCATGTGAAATAACGCGTATTCTGACACTCTGAGGTGGCCTCCAGGGAACGGGGATTCCCCAGCACCCATTTTGTTTATGACACTGTTTGCCGAAAATTCTTGTTTTAGCAAACAATTTTCGTGTTTCTAGTTTATGCAATACAGATTGCAGAGGCTATCTACAGCCATTCATCCCCAGGAGTTCTGCAGGATCGGCAGGTGCGCGGGACCTCCTAAGAGCATACAGGGGGGCACAGCGCAGGAAGGTGGGAAAGTGGGCACAGAGCGGCGGGGAGGTGGGGAAGCCTCCCCTCCCTCACCTAGGGCCCCCCTTGCGCACTCCCCCCCACCTCCAGAATTTCAGCCAGCCAGCGGAACGGCTTACCGAGAGCGATAGCTCTGTGTGCCGCTGGTCTGGTATTCTGCACTGACACTGTCCAATCACGCTCTCGCAGTACTTTCTGTGAGAGCGTAATTGGACAATGCAATGCAGGAGACCAGACCAGCAGCGGCACACAGAGCTCTTCTCTCGGTAAGTGATTCCCGCTCGCTGCCGCTGCTGGCTGCAATTTTGGAGGGGGAGCACGGAAGGGGGACCCTAGGTGAGGGAGGGAGGAAGGCTTCCACTCCTCCCCACCACTCTGTGCCCACTGCCCCCTCTTCCAGCATGGGGGCCCCCACTAACTGGTGACCTGCCTACCTAAACTGGGGACACCTATAGACCTGGGTATATCTATACTGGGGACACCTATATGCCTGCCTACCTAAACTTGGAAACTTGGCAGCGAGTGGGAATCACTTACCGAGAGAAGAGCACTGCGTGCCGCTGCTGGTCTGGTCTCCTGCATTGCATTGTCCAATTACGCTCTCACAGGAAGTACTGCGAGAGCGTGATTGGACAGTGTCAGTGCAGAATACCAGACCAGCGGCACACAGAGCTATCGCTCTCGGTAAGCCGTTCCGCTGGCTGGCTGGAATTCTGGAGGTGGGGGGGAGTGTGCAAGGGGGGGCCCTAGGTGAGGGAGGGGAGGCTTCCCCCCCTCCCCGCCGCTCTGTGCCCACTTTCCCACCTTCCTGCGCTGTGCCCCCCTCTATCCTCTTAGGAGATCCCGCGCACCTGTCGATCCTGCAGAACTCCTGGGGATGAATGGCTGTAGACAGCCTCTGCAATCTGTATTGCATAAGCTAGAAACACGAAAATTGTTTGCTAAAACAAGAATTTTCGGCAAACAGTGTCATAAACAAAATGGCTGCTGGGGAATCCCCGTTCCCCGGAGGCCACCTCAAAGTGTCAGAATACGCGTTATTTCACATGAATGGGTGGGTCCAGGGGATTAGGGCACCTCCTGCTCTGGTCACCTGGACCCACTATGTGAAAAATCACTGGTTTCGCCACTCTAGTGTGGCCTCCAGCGATCGGGGATTTCCCAGTGGCCATTTTGATTGCATCACTGTTTGCCGAAATTTCTTGTTTTAAAGGCAAAATTTCCGTGTTCTCAGCCTCTGCTATACAGATGCAGAGGCTGACTGTGACCATTCAGTGGTGGGAGTTCGTCAGAGTGGGAGGGTGGTGAGATGTCCTAAGAGGATACTGGCGTGGGACCACTCCTGAGGTTACTGGCGTGAGATTATTGCAAGGTAAATATCCCTGGTTAATTTAGAACAATAAAGGACTTTTTTCGTTGTCGTGTTTTTATTTCTTTTTTTAACTCTGCTGAAATGGGTAAGGGGTACCGTGTACCCCTATACTCATTTCTCCTGGGGAGGGGGGCGGCTTCCGGGGTCCGCTTGTTAAAGGGGAACCCCGGATGGCACCATGAACCCCCCAGGACGTCAGCGGCCCCCACCTCCTCCTGGGGCACCGGAGGTGGGGAGGAGCCCCTTGTCCATGGATTGGACAAGGGCTCTGGGGGAGAGGGGGAGGTTGGCCGCCCCTCTCCTCCAGAGCCCCCCCATACCATGGACCATGCGGGCTGGTATAGCTCAGGGTGCGAAGCCCCACGTGGCCGGGACTCCGCATTCTGGCTATCCCAGCCTGCATGGGGGACAAGGGGTTAAGGAGGCTTGGGAGGGGGGACCCCACGCTGTCTGTTTTCATGAAATGTATACAATATGTATACAGAACTTGGAATGCAGTAACCTGTTCTGCAGCAGTGTCATTTTACACAGTTTAAAAAACAGTTTTCTTATGAAACTTTGAAATCGATTTGCTCAAAAACTATAAGCTCTTTTCACAATTTTTTTTTTACCATGTTCCTACTCATCTGCTTAACATACATGCCAAATTTGGTGATGATAGCATGTACGGGGGCTTTACAATTAACCGCAGAAGTTAACACTATTTAATTCAATAGAAATGCACTCGGAACACGAAAATTCGGAACACGAAACTCGGTTTTCGCATGCGGTACACGAAATTTCGACGAAATCGGAATTCAGCTGTTCCGATCAGCCCTACTGATCTACCATCTGCAGTGTCCAGGAGTGGGTTTAAAGCGATGTTGATGTCTCCCCCCAGTATAAGCACCCCTTGTGCAAAAGTCAGCAAGTGATCCGTGACTGCCACCACAAATGTTGTTTGCCCAGTATTGGGAGCATAGATGTTGCATATAGTGATAGGGACATTATTTAAAACCCCCTTAAGAAGAATTAATCTTCCTTCTTCGTCAATCATGCTATCTGAGAGCACCCAATTAACTCTTCGATAAGGACAGAAACTCCTTTTATTTTCCCTTCTGGAGCAGTGGCGTGATATATAAATGGGGACTTTCTATCCCTGAAAATAGGAGGATTTCTCCTTTGAAAATGGGTCTCTTGTATCATCAATACATCACAGTTCAGTCTATTTGCTTCAGCAAAAACCCACTTTCTCTTATATGGTATGTTCAGGCCCTGAGCATTTAATTACATAAATGAAATCCTTTCCTTGCCTGCCATGTTCTAAGTGTGCTCATAGCCTCCCCTCCCAGCCCTAGAGAGAAAAGTTTTCAAATTGGTCAGATGGTTACTCACCTACGGGCAGATATGACAAAAAAAAAGGGGGAGAGGACACGTACAGAGGAGGAGTGTGATCAAAAATAAATGCAAGTAAACAGAGTAGGAGAGTTTGCTGTCCCTTACAAGATACTGTAACCAGCGACACACTCGCACGTAATAGTTAGTGTCTTGGGTGAGGAATCGTGAGCAAAAAGCGTGATGTGAAAATGTCATGCTAGACAAATTGACACCACTGTATCTATATACCTAAATTAAAGCTTAAGTATAATAAAGTTGTAAAAAAGATCTGAGTAGGTAAAACGAGGTGGTACTAGGAGGGAGACAACCACCTGTTGAAAACATAAAAAGTTGTCCGGCTTCATTAGGCCAAAAGGAGAAAAAAGTATCTGAATGTCCTCATTTACATATTTTGTTTAGAAATAGAAAGATCCAAAATTGCACACAAAAATAAAATAGCTCTAATCGATTATAATGTGGGGAGGGGGGGTGAAGAGTGGAAGATCAAGGCTACTAGATAATCCGCCAGGAGAGCAGTTATTATTACCCTTTACCTCCTATTTGCATCAGCCCACAAAAGTTAGGTTTTATCCCAATGCTATTCCTCACTCATAAAATAATTTCCATCATTTAATAAGGAAGTATAAAAGTCCATATTTGGCCAGCGGAGGAAAGGTTAATAGCATGGCATAATAAAATACACACTCCATAGTTATCAGTGCCAATTATCCATATTGCACCCTATCTCCAGCTCGCACACCACCTAAAGGTAGAAGCCAATCCGGAGAGAGGATACAGCGCGTCAAGGACTTACCCTCCCGAAGGCTACAGGTAGCAACCCCTCCCCCTACAATCTGTCAAAACAATCATGCAACCAATCTAATCCCTGTTGTATGTCAAAAACTTCTATAGAGGTTGAGGCTCAAATTCAAATATTCTATGAACATAAAGCAAACTAAGTTGGCAAATAGCCATCAAACTGAAAAACAACAAAGTCTATAGTTACTTTAAACCTATAACACAACAGCAAAACAATACGTATGGCAGACATTGCGCCGTAGCACTTTTCTTGAAAGAGTGAGCAAGGGCGCCAGTAAAAGAGCATATAGTACACCTCTTACAGCAGATATTACCCAGAGGTAAATAGATGCCTTAAGATCTCACTCATGAGGGCTTTTAAGCGTGGCCCTCTTCTTGCGACATCGTGTCCAAGCTAGATTCGTCAGATGACTTGCGACCTGCTTCAACTTCCTTTAAAGATTGGGCCTTTTGAGTGTTCTTACGTCGACCTTTTCTGCCCATTGCTCTTTGTGGTTTGGGAGCATTAGGTATTGGCCACGGAGGTGCCAACCCAAATTCTGGCTTCCATTCTTCTAGATCAGGGACTTCTAGGTCGAGATCAACACAGAAGTCCTCTAATTTCTCTGGTGTTTTTAAAGAGAACACACTGCCTTGGTAAATGACGCTGAGCCCAAAAGGAAATCGCCATTTATAGATCATCCCTTTCTCCCTGAGCAGCTGTAGCAAAGGCTTTAGGGTCCTTCTCTGCCGAAGCGTAATAGGGGACAAATCTTGAAAGATCAAAACTTCTGAGTCATTAAAGAAGATCTTTTCTCTGTTTCAAGCATCTTTTGCTATTTCCTCTTTAAGTACAAAAGAGCTAAGGCAATAAATTATAACTCGTGGTAGATCAGAGTCTCCATTTCATGCTTTAAGAGCTCTGTGTGCACGTACAAACTCAATGGTAGTGTCTGAGTCTCTCTCCAGCAAGTTGTTGAATAAAGATTGAAGGGCTTCTGATATCTTCGTGGGAGGAATTGTTTCAGGCATGCCTCTCAACCCTGAGATTATTCCTTCTACCGTGGTTGTCGAAATCTTCAATGATATGAAAAGTGTGCTGGAGCTGACGATCCTGTTTTGAGGTATGCTCCTTCAAGCAGAGAATATCTTTAGCATGAGACTTAGCAGAGTTGGAAATAGCTTCCACTTTGGACGACAGCCCTTGAATGTCTCCCCTCACCGAGGCCACTGCTGCTTGAAATGCGGTTTTTAGGTCCCCAGCTACAGCGTTCAAGTCCCCCAGAGTAAGTACCTTCGAGGTAGGAATCAGGCCTGTTCCTCCTGCACGTTTTCTGCAGCACTCTGTGTCGTAGCAAGCTGCGTCTTGTTCTCCAGCTCCAACTTGCTTCTAGTGCCTACACCCGGGGTAGCCTTCTGGGATTTGAAGATTTTGGGTATTCCTCGTTGCGCCGGGCCTGGAGAAGTGTCTCTCTGCCTCCCGGACTGTTTTGCCTGCTTTTCTTTCTCCTTCACCATCCCAAAAAAAGCTAAATCAGCCTTAATTTTAGCAGTTAGTCGCCTGTCTCTAGGGAGCTCCTCGCTTAAGCATCTAGCTGCACCGGTTTCCGGTCACGCCCCCAAATTTTGTTTTTCTTAATATTCGCTTTGAAATGCATTTAGAAAAAAAAATTCTTAGCAAAATGTACCACCCAAAGAAAGCCTAATTGGTGGCAGAAAAAACAAGATATTGATCATTTTGTTGTGATTAGTAGTGGTAAAGTTATTGGCGAATGAATGGGAGGAGCACTGAAATGTGAAAATAGGTTGGATGCATAAGGTGAAAATACGCTAAAGGCTGAAGTGGTTAAATATGTATGTCATGAGTGTATATTACTGTTATTTTTGCAAATAAGGGTTGCAATTGAGTACAATGAGAAATAAAAAAAAAAACACACTATAGAGATAATACACCTTTATTTCCAAATAATATATTATCTCCATACTCCATACATTGCACTAGAGAAATAATTTAAATGTTAGGATAACCAAGAAGAATGGGAAAAATGTGGGTTTTATCTACTGCAGCATTATTTATTTTAAAACTGTAGTGGAAATAAAGGAATAGTATATTTTTTTTCATTTTTCTAATGAACAATGCTTCAGCTTTCTATTTGTTTCCCTTTAAAATGGATAGAAAATAAAATATGTAGTAAACAAAACAAAAATACCCCCCAAAAGCCTAATATGTCCTAAAAAAATTAAGATATAGATCATAAAAGTGTGAGAAGTAGTGATAAAGTTATTGGGGAATGAATGGGAGGAGCACTGAAATGTTAAAATAAAACAATGGTTGAAGTGGCTAAAAAAACATTTTTCAAATGCTCAATATGAAGGAATAACTGGAGCAGTCAGTTATTAATTATTAGTACATAGCAAGGAAATGAGCAGCGCTACTTAAAAACAGACTAGTGCCTACCTGCAAAAGAGTGCAAGCCCCACTTGTGGGGTCGAATACACACCAAGCATACACATGACCTGTCTACCACTAGAGAAGGATGTTGGTTTCCATTAACAGCTTGCATGCAACCTATTAAGTACTCGTCCCTCCCACTGCGAAGAAGTCAATCCTCCATGGGAGGGGCCTAACACTAACTAAATCCTAACCTATGTATATGCATAGCCTGGGTGCGGCTAATCAAATAAAATCGAAAATTGAAAATTCCGCAAAAGGTGGATCAGCGCAACACCAGGTCGCCTCCGAATGGCCTCCATCAGAGATGCGCTGAGCCCCCCCAGGAACTACAAACGCACCTTGAACCCAAACAGAAGCTCTGCATATACACCAAAAGCATGGCTGTTAAGTGGGAGCAGCTGACCAAAAACGAATTACATTAGTACATAGCAAGGAAATGAGCAGCGCTACTTAAAAACAGACTAGTGCTAGCTGTTAATGGAAACCAACATCCTCCTCTAGTGGTAGACAGGTCATGTGTATGCTCGGTGTGTATTCGACCCCACAAGTGGGGCTTGCACTCTTTTGCAGGTAGGCACTAGTCTGTTTTTAAGTAGCGCTGCTCATTTCCTTGCTATGTACTAATGTAACTTGTTTTTGGTCAGCTGCTCCCACTTAACAGCCATGCTTTTGGTGTATATGCAGAGCTTCTGTTTGGGTTCAAGGTGCGTTTGTAGTTCCTGGGGGGGCTCAGCGTATCTCTGATGGAGGCCATTCGGAGGCGGCCTGGTGTTGCGCTGATCCACCTTTTGCGCAATTTTCAATTTTCGATTTTATTTGATTAGCCGCACCCAGGCTATGCATATACATAGGTTAGGATTTAGTTAGTGTTAGGCCCCTCCCATGGAGGATTGACTTCTTTGCAGTGGGAGGGATGAGTACTTAATAGGTTGCATGCAAGCTGTTACAGGAAACCAACATCCTCCTCTAGTGGTAGACAGGTCATGTGTATGCTCGGTGTGTATTCGACCCCACAAGTGGGGCTTGCACTCTTTTGCAGGTAGGCACTAGTCTGTTTTTAAGTGGCGCTGCTCATTTCCTTGCTATGTACTAATGTAATTCGTTTTTGGTCAGCTGCTCCCACTTAACAGCCATGCTTTTGGTGTATATGCAGAGCTTCTGTTTGGGTTCAAGGTGCGTTTGTAGTTCCTGGGGGGGCTCAGCGCATCTCTGATGGAGGCCATTCGGAGGCGGCCTGCTGTTGTGCTGATCCACCTTTTGCGCAATTTTCAGTTATTAATTATTGCTTTTTTGGAAGTTTATTTATTCTCCGAAGACATGATGATTGTTTCTTCACGTTTTTACCAAACCACTAATTTTGGCCTCATGTGAGTTACCAGATTACTCAATGTATGTGTCTAGCCTGAATATTTTTCATGATTCTAAAGTGGAAAATAATTTAAAATACTTGTCTGGCACTGATGAAGGTTTTTTTTTTTTTTTATTTCTCTTTATACTACATTTGTTTATGGTGCGCTGTTACATACAATAAAAATATTCATCTGCATTGGAATGAGCTCCCTTCATATACAACAGCAGGTATGATTTAAACACTATATAGATCACTCTGGCACAGTAAATTCATTACTTTTTTGCCAGGAATCATAAGCATGAAGAGTAGTATTGATTACTCACAGGAGCTATGTAATATGGATGAATTAATTGCAATTCATAATCGGATGTTACAGTAGTTTACAAAAAACTACTATCATTAAACTCTATTATGAAGTATTCATTGCATATTGGAAATTAGCAATATTATTAAATTAAATCATTATTATCATCATTATTTGAATCTTTGATTATTAAAACCTAAGCTGTTTGAGGTGAATTATTTCAATAGACAAGTAAAAGATTCAGCTATATGAATCACAGTCTATGAATGTTCTAATTTGGTGATTATTCAAATTATAAGGGCAAACAACAGGAACAAACAGGGAGAGCTGTGGGAGTGAAAAAATAGGCATTTCTGTGTCTGGGGCAATAAACAAGCATGTAACACAGGCGTGCAGGGGTTAAGAAGGGTGGCAGAGCCTATGATATTTTTTACAGGTAAGTATGATTTATTTATAGTGTAAACATTATAAGTTCACTTACAGTTTTTGATGGAGGTAAGCAGTTGCAACCTCGGTGTGTTTTTCATTATAAGTATGCTTTAAATGTGTATAACCACACCTTTGGCAATTTAGCAGGCCATGCAATAAACAAATCCATAGTAACATATATGGGTACATAAAATCCAATCTCACAGCTCTCTGTATTCACATTTTTCATAATTCATTGGTTAGGCAAACCACCAAAGTGGTTGGTTGCCATAGTGGGTGGGAAAAAATTATTTGAAAAACGGCTATTTGCCTATTGGAGTAGCCCAGACTTCAAGTATTATGGGGACGTTTGTGGGAAAACTGGGGCCTACACTACATTTCTACAATTACATTACAGAGGGCAGCTACAGCGGTGTATTTACTTTATCATAATTCTTTTCCACTGCAAACATACCACTAAACACATCTGAAGGAAAAAAGAAAGTAATTTACAATACTAACTACAACGATTCTCTAATCTTGCAATTCCTGCTTGCTGCAGTGAAAACTAATCTCAAGTAGACAAAATATGTAATCTGAGTTTCATAATAAACTCGCACCTATTATTATCATCATCTGCTGCACATCGCTTAAGCTCTCATTCTTGGTATTCAGCTTAATATCTTGTACTGTTTTTCCAATGCTAAACATTTTTATAGAGATCCTTACATAGAACATTGCTTAGATAGTTCTAATTGAAAAAAAAAATGCATCAAAACAAGTATAAGCGGTTGAATCTGGACTGAGCTTAAATTGAGTTCTCAGATAATGTAATCGGCTACCAGCCCAAAAACACAGTTTTGTGTTTATAAAACTAGATATTCCAAAGGAATATAAATTAGCTAAGAAATAAAATGGAAATGTGAAAAATGTAATGTCTGGTACTTTGCAGAGTAAATACCATAAATCAGAGATAATTCTGTTTGTGTTTTAGTATGTGTACTTATTTTTCTGTAAAGTCTGAAAAGGATCTCTTGTTTGTTTTAAAAAGTAAATTAATTTCAGTTTTATTGTACATCTCAAAAACAGTCATTGAGACTGCTTAGAGATACAGTAGGAGGCCCACTATTATTGGCAGATCTCTCTATCTGGATATACTAAATAAGAGACCTACAGTATGATAAAGCTGTTCATAAATTAAAAATATAAAAAATGGCATGAAATGCTACTGCCTTAATTTAATAGTTGTCTGAATGGTTTAATAAATTATTTAACAGCATGAAAAATTTTGAAAAAACACATTCACAACATCCAGAATTTTATAGGGCAAATAAGGTAAAAATTGAATATTATTAGATTCACATAAAAACACACTAAATGGTCCATATTCATTTTCCTTTTTCTCCTAAAAAATTGTTTTCTCCTAAAAATGTTTCCTTTTCTGTTTAAAATAACTTTTCAGTAGTTTTGAGTATTTTCTTGTTTGATGGTTGCTTAAAAGGCATTACATTGATTAACCACTTAAAGAGAATCTGTATTGTTAAAATCGCTCAAAAGTAAACATACCAGTGCGTTAGGGGACATCTCCTATTACCCTCTGTCACAATTTCGCCGCTCCTCGCCGCATTAAAAGTGGTTAAAAACAGTTTTTAAAAGTTTGTTTGTAAACAAAAAGTTTGTTTGTAAACAAACAAAATGGCCACCAAAACAGGAAGTAGGTTGATGTACAGTATGTCCACACATAGAAAATACATCCATACACAAGCAGGCTGTATACAGCCTTCCTTTTGAATCTCAAGAGATCATTTGTGTGTTTCTTTCCCCCATGCACTGAAGTTTCAGGCTGCTCTTTTCTTCCTGCAAACAGCTTTGCCCTTGTTTGTAATTCCTCAGTATGTGAAAGCCCAGCCAGCTCAGAGGACGATTTATCCAGCTTGTAAAAGATAAGAGAGAGAAGAGAGAAGCTGCTCTAATCCTAAATAACACACAGGCAGTGTGCATAAAGGGGAGTTCATAGCAGAACCACAACACTGAAGAACTTGGCAGCCTTCCAGACACAGGCCGACAAGTCTGACAGGGAAAAGATACATTGATTTATTACAGAGACTGTGTTAGTAGAAAGTGCTGCAGTTAGCCAGAACACATTAGAATAGCTTTTGGAACTTGTAGGATGATAAAAAACAGGATGCAATTTTTGTTACGGAGTCTCTTTAAGGACCGCGGTGTTAAACCCCCATAGTGACCAGGCTATTTTTTATTAAATAGGCCACTGCAGCTTTAAGAGTTTGCTGCAGGGCCGCACAACTCAGCACACAAGTGATTCCCCCCCCCCCTTTTTCCCCACCAACAGAGCTTTCTGTTGGTGGGGTCTGTTCACTCCCCCAATGTTTACTTTTTTTTTTTTAGTAAATATTTGATTATTTTATTAATAAATTTGCCTGTTTTTTTTTATTTATTTCTCAGCCCACCTTCCCTTCTCCCGCCAGCCATTCCCTGTGATCAGCTGTCATAGGCTTCAGCCTATGACAGCCAATCACTATTATGTCTCCCAGGGGGACAGCCATGTCACACGACTGTCCCCAGTACAGCTCTGCCTTAAATCACAGCGCTGTACACAGATACTAGAACAGTGAACCCGAGGTTTCGCTGTCTAACAGTGTCCCAGTGGAAATCGCGGCTGGGAGACTGAAGGCAGAGCTCCGCCTTCCAAGTGGAGAGCCTAAAAAAAGCCTGAAAAGCCCATTCCCAGCTGTTCACGCCATTCATCGTAGAGCGGATCTGGGGCTGCTGCACTGCTCACCCCAACTGGCGTGGAGCAATCAGCAAAAGGTTAAGTGTGAAAATATCACCTAGGAGAAATTTCAGGAGAAGAAGCAAATTGGATATGGACCACCACATTTAAAAATTTTGATTTGTCTGTCTACAAGACAGTATGAGCTGGGACTCAGAGAAAGCAGAATAGTTTCTGGATCATTGCAGATATTTGAAAAAACAGATACGCCAAGAAGAAAAAAAAATGGGTTAGTCATGGGTAAGTCATGGTGGACCTACCTCCCAATCAATGGCATGGATTGTCTTATTCAGGTGTCTGAAAAACTTTATTGGAGTATACTGCATTGTGCTGTGATGCATTTTGCAGGTAGTACCCACTTCAACAGACAATAAAAGGAGTCATTGAGAGGCATAAAAGATATGCTATGCAGGGCCGGGACAAGGTTTACCACTAACAGAGGCTGAGCTTCCCTAGTGCGCCCCCCCCCGATTCGAATTTTTTTGAGCCACACCTTGACAATATGCATGATTCCACTTAGCAGCATGAAGAATCACTTCTAACAGTGCCTATTCACTGTTTTGAATGGTTGCATGAGTCAAGTTAGTGAACTAATGCTACCTTATACAAGAAGCCAATATATTCACCCTGTATGGCAACATGGCAACACTGCACTTGCTGAAGATCTCCAGCAATTATGTATGTGCAAGTTTAAATTGTATCCACTGTGGGTGTCCCTCAGAGACCACATTGGAATCCTAGTGGCTTCACTGTGTCCATAGAACTATTGCTTATGTGGCTCGTAACAATAGCCAGAATCATCATACCCAAGGAGATTTCGAAGCTATCCGCAGGGTGCCTTTACCCTAAAGTGCTCTATGGACACCACAACATCAACTTTTTCATTTTCTCCACAGCCATAAGACAAGTGAAGCATTCCCATCAATACTTACATTCTCAGCAGAATACTACTTTAACGGATATCTAAAGTGAGTGGGATATGGAGGCTGCCATATTTATTTCCTTGTACACAATACCAGTTGCCTGGCAGCCTGTTGGTCTTTCTTTCTTCAGTAGTGTCTCAATCACACATGTGAAACAAGCATTCAGCCTATCCAGTCAAACTTCAGTCATACACATCTGATTTGCATGCTTGTTCAGGGTATATGGCTAAAAGTACTAGAGGTAGAGGATCAGCAGAACAGCCAGGCAATATGCATTGTAAAGGGAAATAAATACGTCAGCCTCCATATCCTTCTTACTTCATTTGTGGCTTAAAAAGCAATGTTAGTATAAAACACCTTTGTGAACTATGACAAATTTCCTTTAAGTGATTATATCACCCTTTAATAATGATGGGAACAGGTGTGAGTGGCCATAACAGTTTGGAACAAATCTTTTGCACTTACAGTATTGTACACTCAGCAATATAAACATCGATTTCAGACACATTGCTCCAGACAACCCCCCTCAGCACACTTACTCTTCCTGGCTGCTGCTGCTGATTGCAGAGAAGGCTAGCAGCACGCAGATCTCTCCTCCAGCTGACTTGGGCACAGACAGCAGCTCACAGGCTACATTCTGACATTCAGAAAACCCACGGGAGGAGGGGGCGGGTCACATGACTTGTGTGATAGCAAGGCAGCCTCCTAAAAAGTGTCCTCAATGCAGGGGGCGCTGTGGTCTCCTCTGATATGATTGAATGTACTGCTGGTCTACAAAAAGATGGCTGCCACTAATAGCAGAGCTTGTCCTCTAGTGACACAGTGAGTCCTGATCTGCACAGCGCAGAGAAAAGCTGGTGTTGTGTCTGATCGTGCCCACTGCGCAGATAGCAGGTGAAAGCAGCGCTCATACTTAACTCCGCCCCGAGGCTGGAGCCTCCCCTGCCTCTGTGTCGTCCCGGCTCTGATGCTATGTATTTTATTCTTCTTGGCGCCTCTGTGTTTTCAAATATGTTAAATCATTTGTGCACTCTTGGTGGAGGGGTGTCACCCCTATTTCCATACCTACAGGGAGTGACTTTTTAACCCAAGGTTGTCAGATCTCATCTCCCCACCTGCCTTTACAGTGGTTGCCTGAGCAACAATCCACACTTGTTAGTATCATTTCACAATAGGATATTCCTTACCAATACAGGTCATTACATACTACACTATAGCGGGCTCTCGATTACCCCTTTTGTCATCCTATAGATTTCTGGATCATGTTTCTTTGCATGTTAAAACATTAGCTTGCATAAGTGAATACAACAACAAAGACTTTTGACTTTGTTCCTTGCATCTCAGGATTTTCTGAATCTTTTAATGATAGGATATTGTACAGATGAAGAAATTTGCCAATTCAATTTTATATTGCAGGATGCTATTCTCAATTTTTTTTACTATTTTTTACCATTTTCCACTCTTTTATTGCCCCTTTTCAAAACATTATTAAAAAAAAATGCAATTGGCATCAGATTTTTAACTACATTAGGACCACAGTGATTGAAATCTATGCCCTGTTTTGGTGGTCACCTGGCTGGCAGGGCATAGATTTCCATCAGCCGATGCTGTGTGCATCCGCCGTTTCCGTCGCTCCCCGCCGATCTCACTGCAGCTCACTGGCTCTGCCTATCTCTATGACAGCAGAGCCGTGTGAGCCGGTCAGGAGCCGATTTCAGTGGGTTTGTTTGTTTACTGTGAGAAAACGCGGAAAAGCCGCCGCGGGTGCTCAGAGCAAGGCGGCTGTTTCTGCGTCCAATGCGGCGGATTCCGCATCTGTCGCGGCGGTTTGCACGCATAGGTCTACATCTGTCAGTATGGCTGAACGCGGAGAAACCGCCGCATGCTCGGATAGCGGTGCGGCTGGTTCCGCGCCCTGCACAGTGGATACATTGCAACACGTGTCTGGTGTGGCTGGGACTGATAGTCCACACAGATTCAGAAGGACGCGCGCGCGTGGAGAGGCAGAACTTTTATGACAGCCAGAAGGGTGTCAGCTGACCAAGCCGGTCAGCTGACAATTCAACCATTTCTGATTGGTCCAGCACTTAGGGGAGGCGCTGGAGAGCGCTATAGTATATATACTGGGTGCTGGTCATTTCTCTGGTGTCTGCTGTTGCGATCACTACATGGTAGCACTCAGACCTTTTTGTCAGTATCTGTGTATTGTTATTCTGTTATACTTCAGACTAGTTCCAGGGTGTTGATGATCAAGGAACTCACACCCAAGACTAGGGAAATGTATTACCATTCTGTTATACTTCAGACTAGTTCCAGGGTGTTGATGATCAAGGAACTCACACCCAAGACTAGGGAACTGTATTACCACTCTGTTATATATCAGACTAGTTCCAGGGTGTTGATGATCACGGAGCTCACACCTCAGACTAGGCATTGTTATTATCTGTTATGACTTCCTGCTTTCCTGACCACTCTCTTGATCTCTGATTTGGTACTTCACTATATCTGATACTCTGTTGCTGAACCCTGCTTGTCTTAGGATTCCGTATCTGTCTCCTGTCTCTGTATCTGATCTGTCTGTCTGTTGCCGACCTGGCCTGTCCGACCTCGAGAACTATCTCCCCTGTTTAGAGATAGTTCACAGATCTGTCAGTGACACTCCACCATTGGTGTCACTCACACTCTGGTCCTTCCCACTCTCAGCCTGACTCCTCCCCTTGGGGAGCCTCAGGCCATTGGAAGGAGCTTGTTCTTGGGCAGTATCTCTTACTGTCTGGCTCCCTCGGCACGGGTGCTCTCCTCAAAGTATTACTGTTGCACCAAACACTCATATTACTCAGGTGTCCAGAGGTTGGAGATGTATCTGATTATCGGTGATACTGCAGATCGTTGGTGATCGGGTATGTATCTGTATTCTCGGTGATACTGCAGATCACCGGTAATCAGATCCTCTATGTGTTACACCGATCGTTACATTTACATGACATCTCAAACCTCTTTTTTGGAAATGGTTGTAAAATTGTGATATATATACCCTCGTATCATGTAAAAAAAAAAATCTCTTTAAGAGAATGTACATTTAAGGAATGCTGCTTGCATCTATTATTAAGACAGTGTGGTTTGGCAGCATTATTGATTACTACTTGTAAGTATGACTGACTAACTTTGGTTTATGGAAGTAAATTAGCCTGTATTGCTAATCCAAGTTGTGAATGGAAAAAAATCCTGCAACTGTGATGTTAACTGAACTAGACACCCATACTTCTTAACAGCAGTGGTTTCCGTTTGTTGTCACAGCTTGTTATAGAATCAATTTGTTGTTTTCACGCTTCATCAGTTTTATGGGAAATTCAAACATCAAGTATATGGCATGCTGGATTTTGCTTCTCAAGCAATTTACAAACTGGGGTTCTCAACATGAGTGAACCGTAACACACTGATTTTGCCTGTTGCATCAGGGTTAGAACATATTACAGAAACGGTAGAAAACTGCCAAAGTAAAAAGCATATTTTTGTTAAACGATCAGTCATTTCAGGGTCACGTGTATTTAATGTTTAGTCATGCAAATATTCTTTTAAAAATATCTTTAAACCTTGAACAGTGGATTTTAAATCTAAATTGGCATTTTATGAGATAATGTAAGGGTTAAACATTCATAATAACATATGAGGGTCATCTGGAAAGTAAAAACCATTTCCATCTAATCAAGTAAAGTGAACCTGAGGTGAGAGGGATATTGAGGCTGACAAATTGATTTCCTTTTAAACAATACCAGTTGCCTGACTATACAGCTGATCCTGTGCCTCTAACACTTTTAGCCATACACCCTGAACCAGCATATGCAGATCAGATGTTTCTGACAATATTGTCAGATCTGACAAAATTAGCTGCATGCATGGTTGTTTCTAGTGTGATTTAGACATTAATGCAGCCAAACAGATCAGCAGGGCTGCTAGGCAATTGGTATTGTTTAAAAGGAAATAAATACGGCAGCCTCCATATACCTCTGACTCGGGTTCCCTTTAAGGGCATGTTACATTTGTTTTATTTTAAGCACACTATATCATCTGATTATTTCTCCACCTACCTCCCCTATTTAAGCATTTATCATTTATTTTTTACAAGGTTTTCAATCCCTTTGTTGTAGTAATATCACACTCTGGTCCCATGGGTTGGAAGAATTGAGCTGGGGGCTTTACGGTTGGGCCACTGCACATCCCCAAAGCCACTCCCCCCCCCTCCCACAAGTCCCAATGCTGTAATTACAGTGCATCTCTCACTGTAATTACCATATATACTCGCATATACACTCACCTAAAGGATTATTAAGAACACCTGTTCAATTTCTCATTAATGCAGTTTTCTAATCAACCAATCACATGGCAGTTGCTCAAATGCTTTTAGGGGTGTAGTCCTGGTCAAGAGAATCTCCAGAACTCCAAAATGAATTTCATAATGGGAAAGAAAGGGGATTTAAGCAATTTTGAGCGTGGCATGGTTGTTAGTGCCAGATGGGCCGGTCTGTGTATTTCACAATCTGCTCAGTTACTGGGATTTTCACGCACAACCATTTCTAGGGTTTCCAAAGAATGGTGTGAAAAGGGAAAAACATCCAGTATGTGGCAGTGTCACGGTCATCTTATGGCAGGCTTGGCTGCCGGTACTTACGGATGTCCGCGGGTCCTGGGCTATGCCATCGGGCTCCTGGAAACAGGGCCTGGTGGTGTGCACCTGCGTGTGTTGTTGCGTGCGCGCCTGGCCTCTGCACCGGAAGTTGTGGTAGCGGGTGTGTTCGGGCACGCACGCTAAGGGATTACGCGTGTACATGTATTTCCGCTTGGAAGTACGCATGCGCGGGCATATGCGTACGTCATTGCGTATTACGTAATTAGCACCAAACGGCCTATTTAAGCCTGCTGAGATCAGTGCTCGGTGCTGTAGTCTTGCAGCAAGTTCCCTGTTTCTCCTGTGACGTGACTTATTGTCTGCCTGCCTGATTTGTCTTGTTCCGATGCTGACCTTGGCTCGTCTGACTACCTGCTTTGTTACCGACCCTGGCTTTGTACGACTACCCGCTTTGTTGCCGACCCCGGTCCGTCTGAGTACCCGACTTGTTGCCGAATCTCTGCCCGTCCGAGAACCCGCCCTGCTGCTCGAATCCTGCTGCTCATCCAATCACCTGTCTACCGGATTGTTCCAGATTCAAGTTCCTGCTGGTTGGTCAAGTCCCTGCACTACCAGACTTGACCCGCGGGGGCGCTTCAGAGCCACGCCCTTGGTCCTGCTAGCGCTCCTGCCCTTTGTCAACTGCTTGCCGCTGTACCCATTCCAGGGCCTCCAGTTGATAACCCGCAAGAGTTGCTGTCCTCGGCACATCGGTCTCCTTCAGAAGAGGTACGTTACAAAAGACTACAGCCATAGAATGGAGACCGCCGAGGCAGCAAGTATCCTGAGTACCTTATGCAAGCAGGTCTCAGCCCTGACCGAAGCAATTAAGGAGCTCCAGTCCAGTCATATCCAGTTAGAAGGCCGGGTGAATACCATCGCCAACGTAGCCCCTCAAACACCTCCTCCAACGCCAGCAGTGTCTGTTAATCCGGCACCTGTTGAGAGGGTTCCTGCTATGCCGTATCTTCCCGAACCCCGGGTGCCTGTACCAGAACGATTTAATGGAGATCGTACAAAGTTTCAAGCATTCAAGCATGCCTGCGAATTATTTTTTTTGTTACAACCTCGCACCTTTACGGATGAAGCAACCAAAGTAGGATTCGTGATTTCTCTTCTTCAAGGGGAACCTCAGACCTGGGCTCATCAACTTATGGACCAAAAACATGCCTCCTTAGCTAATTTGGAAGCTCTCTTTAAGGCAATGGCCGTGCTTTTCGAGGATCCTCAGCGTAGCACCACCGCAGAGCTCTCTCTTCACCACTTACGCCAGGGGCGGCGGCCCGTAGAAGAGTACACATCGGAATTCCGAAGGTGGGCTGCAGATACTGATTGGGGACAACCTGCCTTGAAGTTTCATTACCGTATGGGCCTTTCTGATTACATCAGGGATGAGTTGGCCCGTACTGGACTTCCTGCTACTTTAGATGAGTTAATATTATTAGCCATCCAGATTGACCGCCGTCATAGAGAAAGGCAGATGGAAAAGGGGGGAATTAGCACTGGCCGATCTCTATTTCCTACCATTCCTCCTACTCCAGTACTGACCCAGCAACCTGTAGAGGATCAGCCCGAACCCATGCAATTAGGAGTGATTTGTCCGGCCTTAACTAGTGAAGAGAGGAATAGACGACGTCAACATAACCTATGCTTCTACTGTGGAGCTTCTGGTCACTTCATAGGAGTCTGCCCTACTCGTCCATCTGGTAAGAAGGGTTCTATTGAGACTCGACCGCTAGATTCCATCAAAATATCTCCTAACCATTTTTCTGTCCCTGTTTATTTTCAGCTACCCGGAAGAACCGTTAAGACCTCTGCCATAATTGACTCTGGGGCCTGTAGTTGCTTTATGGACATTTCCTACGCTACCACTCATCAAATCCCAACTCAGAACCGTGGAGAACCTCTCTTAATTAATCTGGCTGATGGAACCTCAATTAGCTCTGGACCTGTTACACTGGAAACCCAGCCAATCAGTACTTCCATCTGCAATAACCACCAGGAATTCCTCAAGATGGACTTAGTCTCTTCTCCTCTTTACCCAGTAATATTGGGGTTGCCCTGGTTACGAGCCCATAACCCCACTATTGACTGGTCATTAGGACTCATTTCCTTTGACTCCGTCTACTGTAACAACTGCTGCACCCTATCTAGTTCCGCATCGTCTGGACCGCTACTTTGTTCATCTGCCTTACAGGAAATTATTCCGAAACAATACCATGCATTTCTAGATGTATTTGATAAAAAGGGAGCTGACCAGTTACCACCTCATCGGCCTTACGACTGTCCGATTGATTTACAAACGGGGGCGAAGATTCCTTTTGGACGCATGTTTCCTTTATCTGATCCTGAGCAGGAAGTTTTGAAACAATATATAGAAGACAATCTGAAGAAGGGATTTATCCGCCCTTCCTCTTCCCCTGCAGGAGCGGGCATCTTCTTTGTGGAAAAGAAAGATAAAACGTTGAGACCCTGCATTGATTATCGTGAACTAAACAAAATCACCATCAAGAATAGGTATCCTTTGCCCTTGGTACCAGAACTTTTCCAGAAACTACGCGAGGCAAAGATCTTTACTAAACTTGACCTTAGGGGAGCCTATAATTTAATTCGAATCCGAGATGGGGATGAATGGAAAACCGCTTTTAGATCCCGCTACGGCCATTTTGAATACCTTGTGATGCCATTTGGACTTTGTAACGCTCCTGCGACTTTTCAATACTTTATTAATGACGTGCTCAGAGAATTTATTGATCATTTCATCATTGTCTACTTAGATGATATCCTGGTATTCTCCTCTTCATTGGAAATTCATCGGGGACAAGTCTGTCAGGTTCTCTCGCAATTAAGAGTTCACCAACTTTACGTCAAAGCTGAAAAATGTGAGTTTGAAAAACAGTCTATCCAGTTTCTTGGTCTCATCATTTCAGCAAACGGCTTCTCCATGGATCCTCAAAAGATCTCGTCCATTCTTAATTGGCCACCTCCTACTAACAAGAAGGCAATTCAAAGATTTATTGGATTTGCAAACTTTTACAGGAGGTTTATTAAGAACTTTTCTGCTATTATCCTGCCAATCACTCAACTTACTCGTAAACAGGTTCATTTCTGCTGGTCTCCTGAGGCTCAGTTGGCTTTTGATAGATTAAAAGAACTCTTCACTACCGCTCCGATCTTAAAACATCCTGATCCCAAATTACCGTATTTTTTGGAGGTTGATGCATCAGATTCTGCAGTGGGGGCAGTTTTATCTCAAAGACATGGCTTAAAGTCTCTTCTTCATTCAGTGGCTTTTTTCTCAAGGAAACTCTCCGATGCTGAAAGAAATTATGATGTGGGAGATAAAGAACTTCTGGCAATCAAAGTGGCTTTGGAGGAGTGGAGATATTTGCTTGAGGGCGCTACACATGATATTCTTATTTTTACTGATCATAGGAACTTAGAGTACCTCAAATCAGCTAAGAGGCTAAACCCTAGGCAAGCCAGGTGGGCACTTTTTTTTTCAAGGTTTTCCTTCCACATTACCTATCGACCCGGATCAAAGAATATTAAGCCTGATGCTTTATCTCGTATGTTCCCGGAGGATGAAAATATGTACTCTCCACCTGATACAATCCTGTCCAGTCATAACTTTTTACTGATTCAACCGGAACTAATTAAACAGATTCGTCAGTCAACTGTTACACTTCCTGACAAATATCGTTCTGAGATGACACAGGAGGAGGGTCTTTGGCTTTTCAGGAATAAAATTTTTGTTCCAGAGGAATTCCGGCCCATGGTTCTCAAACTATGCCATGATCATCCACTAGCTGGTCACTTTGGAAGTTTCAAAACAAAGGATCTTGTCCAGAGGAACTTTTGGTGGCCTGGTCTCGCTAAAGACTGCAAGAGGTATGTGAATTCCTGTCAAGTTTGTAGTCGTTGCAAGGGGTCAAGACTTAAGCCTCGGGGTTTGTTGGACCCATTACCTGTCCCTTCTAGACCTTGGCTCTCTATATCTATGGATTTTATCGTTGAACTACCCACTTCTGAGGTTTATGACACAATCTTTGTAGTAGTGGATCGGCTATCAAAAATGGCTCATTTTGTGGCTATGCAGGGGACACCTTCAGCTAAGTCCACTGCCTCAGCCTTTGTAAGGGAAATCATCAGGCTCCATGGAATCCCAGATGACATCGTATCTGACAGGGGCTCTCAATTTACATCCAAGTTTTGGAAAGCTTTATGTAACATTCTCAAGATTCAGCTTAATTATTCCTCTGCATACCATCCTCAATCCAATGGCCAGACGGAACGAACCAATCAGACATTGGAACAATACCTAAGATGCTTTGTCTCCTTTTCACAGGATGATTGGTACCCACTACTTCCGTTAGCAGAATTTTCCTACAATAATTCTATTCACTCATCAACTCAACAATCTCCCTTCTTTGCAAACTATGGTTATCATCCATCATTTCTGCCTAGTTTTATTGGTCAGTCTTCAGTTCCTGCTGCACAAGAGATGGTCACTTTCTGGTCCACCAACAATAAATTTCTTCAGGACAACATAGCTCGTGCTCAGGTTGCTTTCAAGAAATACGCCGATTGTCATAGAAGAGGGGACCTGGAATTTAAGGAAGGAGAACTGGTTTGGCTTTCCACTGAGAATATTAAATTGGCTTGCCCTTCTCGGAAATTGGGTCCTAAGTTTATGGGTCCTTTCCCTGTCAAGAGAAGAATTGGGCGTGTAGCCTATGAATTAGTACTTCCAAGTACATTTAAAGTGCATCCTGTGTTTCACGCATCATTACTCAAACCTGTATCAACTGAACCATTCCCTAATCAATTACAGGATCCTGTGCCTCCTGTTATGGTGAATGGAGAGGAGGAATTCGAGGTCGAGGCAATCCTTGACTCCCGAAGACGAGGTAGAGCTCTTCAGTATCTGATCAAGTGGAAGGGGTATGGACCTGAGGAGAATTCCTGGCAATCAGAAAAGGATGTACATGCACCCAGGTTGGTCAGAGACTTTCATCACAGATTTCCGGGTAAGCCAGGTCCCAGAGGGCATCCGGAGGCTGCCCCTTAGGGGGGGGCATTGTCACGGTCAGCTTATGGCAGGCTTGGCTGCCGGTACTTACGGATGTCCGCGGGTCCTGGGGTATGCCATCGGGCTCCTGGAAACAGGGCCTGGTGGTGTGCACCTGCGTGTGTTGTTGCGTGCGCGCCTGGCCTCTGCACCGGAAGTTGTGGTGGCGGGTGTGTTCGGGCACGCACGCTAAGGGATTACGCGTGTACATGTATTTCCGCTTGGAAGTACGCATGCGCGGGCATATGCGTACGTCATTGCGTATTACGTAATTAGCACCAAACGGCCTATTTAAGCCTGCTGAGATCAGTGCTCGGTGCTGTAGTCTTGCAGCAAGTTCCCTGTTTCTCCTGTGACGTGACTTATTGTCTGCCTGCCTGATTTGTCTTGTTCCGATGCTGACCTTGGCTCGTCTGACAACCCGCTTTGTTACCGACCCTGGCTTTGTACGACTACCCGCTTTGTTGCCGACCCCGGTCCGTCTGAGTACCCGACTTGTTGCCGAATCTCTGCCCGTCCGAGAACCCGCCCTGCTGCTCGAATCCTGCTGCTCATCCAATCACCTGTCTACCGGATTGTTCCAGATTCAAGTTCCTGCTGGTTGGTCAAGTCCCTGCACTACCAGACTTGACCCGTGGGGGCGCTTCAGAGCCACGCCCTTGGTCCTGCTAGCGCTCCTGCCCTTTGTCAACTGCTTGCCGCTGTACCCATTCCAGGGCCTCCAGTTGATAACCCGCAAGAGTTGCTGTCCTCGGCACATCGGTCTCCTTCAGAAGAGGTACGTTACAGGCAGTCCTGTGGGCGAAAATCCCTTGTTGATGCTAGAGGTCAGAGGAGAATGGGCCGACTGATTCAAGCTGATAGAAGAGCAACGTTGACTGAAATAACCACTCGTTACAACCGAGGTATGCAGCAAATCATTTGTGAAGCCACAACATGCACAACCTTTAGGCAAATGGGCTACAACAGCAGAAGAGTCCACCGGGTACCACTCATCTCCACTACAAATAGGAAAAAGAGGCTACAATTTGCACAAGCTCACCAAAATTGGACAGTTGAAGACTGGAAAAATGTTGCCTGGTCTGATGAGTCTCGATAGAGTCAGAATTTGGTGTAAACAGAATGAGAACATGAATCCATCATGCCTTGTTACCACTGTGCAGGCTGGTGGCGGTGGTGGTGTAATGGTGTGGGGGATGTTTTCTTGGGCATCGTTTAAATGCCACGGGCTACCTGAGCATTGTTTCTGACCATGTCCATCCCTTCATGACCACCATGTACCCATCCTCTGATGGCTACCTCCAGCAGGTTTATGCACCATGTCACAAAGCTCAAATCATTTCAAACTGGTTTCTTGAAAATGACAATGAGTTCACTGTACTAAAATGGCCCCCACAGTCACCAGATCTCAACCCAATAGAGCATCTTTGGGATGTGATGGAACGGGAGCTTTGTGCCCTGGATGTGCATCTTACAAATCTCCATCAACTGCAAGATGCTATGCTATCAATATGGGCCAATATTTCTAAAAAATATTAGTATGGTGTTCCTAATAATCCTTTAGGTGAGTGTAAGCTGACCTACGTATAAAGCTGAGGTACCCACTTTCCCTCAGAAACCAGGAAAAATCGATTGACTTACGTATAAGCCCCCTCCTCAGTATAGCCCAAGTCACAGTAGCCAGATGTACCCCCAGTACAAGTCATCCCCTTTCCCTATAGTCAGATGTGCCCCAAGGATAATACCGAATGGTGACATAGATATGAGACACAGCGAGTGCCACACAGGAAGAATCTCCAATCATTGCACTGCTGACACATTGATTGCTTGCATGCTCCACTCCACAAGTCAGGGGACACAGGTAGTCTTGAGCAGTGCACTCTGTACACCATGTTGCAGGGGATGGGGAGCACAGACACAGCAGGAAGCCAGCTGAAAAGAGCAGGATCACTAGTGCAAGTAACAAAACCTGCTCCACTATCCGTTCTGTTCCACTGACTTGCATATAAGCTAAGGGGGTAACTTTCAGCAATTTTTTTGTGCTGAAAATTAGCCTTATTTGCGAGTGTATATAGTACTGTCTCTTGGAGCTCCCACTGGGGCTCCCCATTGGTCCACTGTCTGGACCATTTGGCTAATTTTCATATGTAATTGCCTCTTGCTGCTGCACTGCACGCTGTTCTTCATCTTTCTTACATTTCCACCTTCACAGCCAAACCTCTGGTTGTGCTCGAGAAAGACATTACTATAGCTATTAAGGTACTTAAAGCATCGATCGAAAATTTAAGCTGTATATGTTACCTCTAATGTGAATTCCTCTTTTAAGATTAAGGCCTATTATCCACGAACTGTTGATAGGCAGTGAGCTGCCTCTCTAACTCTCACAACTGCTCACTGCTAGAGATGGCCCGAACCTCCAATTTTCGGTTATCGAACCGGGTTCGCGACCTTCCGCTAAAGTTCGGTTTGCGCGAACTTTCGCGAACCGCAATAGACTTCAATGGGGAGGTGAACTTTGAAAACTAGAAACACTTATGCTGGCCACAAAAGTGATGGAAAAGATGTTTCAAGGGGTCTGACACCTGGAGGGGGGCATGGCGGAGTGAGATAAATGGCAAAAGTCCCGGGGAAAAATCTGGATTTAGCGCAAAGCAGCATTTTAAGGGCCAAAATCACATTGAATGCTAAATTACAGGCCTAAAGTGCTTTAAAACATCTTGCATGTGTATACATCAATCATGGAGTGTAATTAGAGTACTGCTTCACACTGACACACCAAACTCAATGTGTAATGCACCGCAAACAGCTGTGATGGCGTGCTGGACTGGTGCGCACCATGGCAAGATTGCTCTTCCTCAGTGAAATCAGGTAATGTCTGACTGCCTTATGAACTTTCGATGATTCTTTCTCTACCATTGTTAAAGCTTACATCTATTTTTTTTAAATACTTGTTCTGCTTGCTGTTCAGTACCTGCAACGAGAATCTGTTATGGAGGGCAGGTCTGCCATTGTGAGTGACCACGGGTAATGGCCGGGGAATCTTGGTTCGATTCCGGTCCGGAGTGGGAGCCTAAGAAATGGCTACCACCACCACACATCAAAGGAAGGCAGCAGGCATGCTGTGGTCAAAGGAGCAGGAACGGCTACCACACATCTAAGGAAGGCAGCAGGCATGGCATGCACGTCCAGAGGTAGTGACCAAAAATAACAATACAGGAGGACTTTCGAGGCCCTGCTGTATATGACACTGATCGACTTTACTACCTGTAATGAGAATCTGTTATGGAGGGCAAGTTTGCCATCCATTCAAGTGAAAGGTATACACTGACTGCCAGGTATAATACAATGTGCAGCCACAGATGCAGTGAAAGGTATGCAGTGACTGCAAACAGCTGTTTGTGTAGTGACGGCCGTGCTGGACTGGTGCACACCATGACGAGAGTGCAGGTGATGGCGGCTTTCCAGCCCATATGGTCGCCGGGCTGAGGTAGCTAAATGACAGAACAGTTCACTGTCCAGCTGAACAAATTTGGTCTGTCCACAATGAAGCGACCTTATTATCTCGGGTGTGCCACTCCCCCCCCCCCCGAGACACTCATATAGCTGGCGGTCATTGCTTCATTGTGATATGCAAGCCCCTCCACAGCGGCAAGGTAATTGATCACGAAGGGGAATTGGCACATGTACATGCCTTTTGTTTTGTTGTTGCAGGCTTGCAGCTGCAGTGTAGCCAGAAAAATTAGCTAGCAGCGGCCTTAAAAATTCAGGAATCCACCTGGAGTCCTGGAGGGGTGGTGGCGGAGAAGGCAGTCAAGCGGCCTGCGGGCAGAGGTGCTGTGTGGGGTGCGACTTAGTCTTGGGGCAGGCAGTCACACGGCGTGCAGGCAGAGATGCTGTGTGTGGGGACTGACTTAGTCTTGGGGCGGGCAGTAGGCCTCCGGGATCCATGCCACATTCATTTTGATAAAGGTCAGGTACTGAACACTTTTGTGACATAGGCGACTTCTCTTCTCAGTGACAATGCCTCCAGCTGCGCTGAAGGTACTTTCTGACAGGACACTTGAGGCAGGGCAAGACAGAAGTTGGATGGCAAATTGGGACAGCTCTGGCCACAGGTCAAGCCTGCGCACCCAGTAGTCCAAGAGTTAATCGCTGCTCACAGTGTCTACATCCACACTTAATGCCAGATAGTCGGCTACCTGCCGGTCCAGGCGTTGGTGGAGAGTGGATCCGGAAGCGCCTTAGCGTTGGACTAAAGACTGTCCGCATTTCCGACATCAACATGAGATAGCTGGAGCGTCCTGTCTTTGCCTGCGTGGACATGGGAGAAGGATTACTGGCAGTGGTTCCTTTATTGCGTTGTGCTGTGACATTACCACAAACGTATTGTAAAGCATAGTTGCCAGCTTGTTCTGCAAGTGCTGCATCCTTTCTGCCTTCAGGTGAGTTGGTAACATGCCCGCCACGTTGTGCCTATACCGATGGTCTAGTAGCGTGGCCACCCAGTACAGCTCATTCCCCTTGAGTTTTTTTATACGGGGGTCCCTCAAGAGGCTGGACAGCATGAAAGATGCCATCTGCACAAAGTTGGATCCAGACGTAATATCCATCTCCGCTTGCTCTTCCTCAGTGACGTGAGGCAAGTCCTCCTCCTCCCCCCAGCCACGAACAATACCACGGTAGCGTTGAGCAGCACAAGCCCCCTGCGACGTCTGCTGCGGTTGTTCTTCTGCCACCTCTGTCAGGAACCAGCACGCCTGCGTATACGGTTCCCAACTGCGGGTTTGACCAGATCAAGCGGGGAGCTGCCTTATTCAAGCTAAAAACAGGGCTGGAACCCCTCAAACACTTCTCACTGCCACCACTAGCTGTTGCTAGACACGTCCACTCGGCTGTCGAGTGCTCAGCGCGCAATCCGCTTTTTCGTATTCAGGTCAGCTTTGCGCTTTAGGCCGAATACGGGAATGCCACGCACACACACACACACACACGCCCTGACTTGTACTGCAAGTTACACGGTCGTGCAGCAAAACCACTAACAGTCGTTCCGAACTATACCGTTAGCCACTCTGCTGTCGAACGCAAAAGTGCCCCATACACACAATGCAATTACAATCTCATATGGTAGCGTTGCCCAAACGTACAATCAGGCATGGACTTATACACAGTTACACTTCAGTCTCTTCTCGGCTATGAATGTTAGCTTAGTACAGCAGAAGTCAAACTTATTAAATAACAATTTAATATTCCAGAAAAAAAAGTGCAACAATGCAGAAAATAATATATACAAAAGATTTACAAAAGCAAAGTAAAAATTACAATGATAAAAGTTACAAAGATACACACAAGGCTATTTGCTTACCAAAATAAACAGGGATCAAGATAGAAGAACCGTGGACTTGGGTTTTGTGGACGGACACAGTTCTGGTTGGACCAGGAGCCACTTAGCTTGGACCGGGAGTCCAGCTTCAGCTACCGTCAGGAGCGGACTGATTTTAGGTATCTGCCCCTGCCTTTTTATGCTGGAATATTTGCCTTGAGGCTGCAAGCCCATTGGGACGGGGGAACTAGTTTTAATTAAATCTCCAGACATAATTTAATTCCCAGAGATCTAACTTCCACATGTAAAAAGTGTATTATAGCACACACACACACACACACACACACAACAAAAGACTTCCTTAACATCCAATTTCCAGTAGGCTGTCATGTAAATTTCAAATATTCCTGTTCCTGTTCACCATCAGTCACCTTCAGATGCAAACGTAGTGGTCATTGACAAACAGACCATCACACCTGAGACAGCAGATGGGCTAGAGGCCTAATGAGTCATTTCCTTGCCCCAAGCTAGTAATTCCAGGTAACAGCTTCCTTCTAGCAGACAATGGTAGAGTTAATTTACATATACATACAGGAACTCCATGACGCCAGCCTGGCATATCTACACCTTTGACATAATACACAGCAGATAGAAAAATGATAAAATATGTTCCTGTATTATCCCTAACATCATCAGCACCCCAATATATCCCCACAGCCGCCTTCTCCTTCTCCTCCTCCAAAGAAATACCTTCCTCACCATCCGAGTCTGACTCCTCTTCCCTACACGACTCTTCCTCCTCCTCCCCCTCTGTGCTGCTGCAGGTGTTGAGGAAACACCTGTTTCTGATGAAAATTTATCCCACAATGCTTCCTCCCGTAACTGTTCTTCTTCACGCTCCTCCACAGCTTGATCCACCAGTCTTCGCACGGCACGCTCCAGGAAGTAAGCATACAGGATCAAGTCGCTGATGGTGCCTTCACTGCCACTCACCAGGTTGGTCACCTCCCCAAACGACCGTATGAGCCTGCATGCATTTTGCATGATGTCCAGTTGTTGGGCCAGAACATCCCCATCTCCCCAGATTGTGTCCTTCTACTGAAATTGTAGAGGTACTGGGTGATGGCTTTCTCCTGTTTTAGCAGGCAAGAGAACATAAGGAGGGTCGAATTCCAGCGAGTCGGGCTATCGCAAATGAGGCGTCTCACTGGCAACTTGTTTCTCCGCTGAATCTCGGCAAAGTGTGCCATGGTCGTGTAAGACCGCCTGAAATGCCACACAACTTCCTGGCCTGCTTCAGGACTCCTTCTAAGCCTGGGTACTTTGACACAAATCTTTGAATGACTAGATTCAGCACATGTGCCATGCAGGGTACATGTGTCAGCTTTCCCAAATTCAAAGTGGAAAGGAGATTGCTGCCATTGTCACACACCACGTTGCCAATCTCCAGCTGGTGCGGGGTCAGCCACTGATTCATCTGTTTGTTAAGAGCAGCCAGGAGAGCTGGTCCAGTGTGACTCTCCGCTTTGAGGCAAGACATGTCTAAGATGGCGTGACACCGTCGTACCTGGCATGCAGCGTAGGCCCTGGGGAGCTGGGGCTGTGTAGCTGGAGAGGAGATCGCAGCACAAGTAGAATTGAACTGCCACTCAGCCAAGGAGGAGGAGGATGACGACAGCGAAGAGGATGTAGCAGGCGGAGAGGAGGTGGCAGGAGACCTGACTGCAAGCCGTGGAGGTGTCACAAGTTGGTCCTGCTGCACAGCCACGTACTCCCTACTTGCCATTGGTCACCAGGTTGACCCAATGGGCTGTGTAAGTAATGTACCTGCCCTGACCATGCTTGGCAGACCAGGCATCCATGGTCAGGTGGACCCTTGACCCAACGCTGTTTTCAAGAGATGACACCACTTGCCTCTCAACTTCACGGTACAGTTTGGGTATCGCCTTTTTAGAGAAATAATTGCGGCCTGGCATCTTCCACTGCGGTGTCCCAATGGCCACAAATTTACGGAAGGCCTCAGAGTCCACCAGCTGGTATGGTAACAGCTGGCGAGCTAACAGTTCCGCCAAGCCAGCTGTCAGATGCCGGGGCAAGGGGGTGATGGGCAGAAATTGGCTTCTTCTGCTCAAAGATTTACTTCACAGACACCTGGCTGCTGTGGGCAGAGGAGCAGCAACTGCTCAAGGTCAGAGGCGGAGTGGAGGAGGATGGCTGTGAAGGTTCAAGGGAGAAAGCGGCTGAAGATGATGCACCTGAAGGAGGAAGAGTAGAAGGAGGATGGCTTTTCTTTTGTGTGCCGCTTTTCCTCAGGTGCTCTTGCCATTGCAGTTTGTGCCTTTTCTGCATGTGCCTTCGTAAGGCACTTGTCCCTACATGGGTGTTGGCCTTTCCACGGCTCAATTTTTGGAGGCAGAGACAACAGATGGCTTTGCTCCGATCTGAGGCAGACACATTAAAAAATTTCCAAACCGCTGAGCCCCCCTGGGGTGATGGCACTATGGTGGCCTCAGCAGCTGATGAAGGGCATGTTGGCTGGTTGTCCATAGGTGGCGATACATGGCGCCGGACACTGCCACCAGCTGTTTCTGACGACGAGCACCCTCTGCTTCTTTCAGGAACTCGTCTCCTCCTACTCCTCTCTGACTCCCCCTCTGAACTGTCCCCCTGATCACCTCCTCTATTGAAAACATACATGGGATCCGTATCATCGTCATCATCATAATCCTCCTTGCCAGCTTCGCTTGCCTCAGACACCTCAAAAACTGCACCAACAGCAGGTACTTCATCATCCCCCTCCGCACATGTTACGTCCATAGTGTCGCCTAACTCAGACATATGAGGTGGTGTAATTTGCTTAGCGCCTTCATCTGGTTGTAACAATAATGGCTGTGCATCAGGGATTTCCCAGCCAAATAACCCCTGCGAACTGTCAAATGTAGCAGATGTGGTACTTGGAGTAGCGCTGGTGGCTGCGGAAGATGAGGTGTTCTGTGTTAAATAGTCAACCACGTCCTGACAATCTTGGGAGTTGATGGGACGTGCCTTCTTCTGAGCACTGTACTTTGGTCCAGGGCCGCACGAAATCACATCACCACGACCTCGCACAGACCTGCTGGGTGGCCTTCCTCTGGGTCTGCCTCTACCTCTGCCTCTACCTGTTTTGTCCGTTTTGTCCATATCGGGGGGGAGGATGAAGTGAAAGGTATGCACTGACTTGAGTAATACAAGGTGCAGTCACACAGGTGCAGTTAACAGGTATGCACGGAGTGGTATATCACACTGCGTGAACTCACGTAGGTGGGTGGGTGCACTGAAGTGTACAACAGGTAGTAGTAGGTATATGCAGTGATGGGAATTACAATGTGCACCTGTCACACACAGACAGGTATCGGAAAGGCACAGTGACACTGCGTGCGCTCACGTAGGTGTGTGGGTGCACAGTGAACAACAGGTAGGTATATACAGTGGGTATTACAATGTGCACCTGTCACACACAGACAGGTACCAGACATGCACAGTGACACTGTGTGCACTCACGTAGGTGGGTGGGTGCACAGTGAACAACGGGTAGATATATGCAGGGGGTATTACAATGTGCACCTGTCACACAGACAGGTAGCGGACAGGCACAGTTACACTGCATGCACTCAGCTCACGTAGGTAGGTGGGTGCACTGTGAGCAACAGGTAGGTAGGTATATGCAGTAATGGGTATTACAATGTGCACCTGTCACACACACAGGTAGTCACTGAATGTGCTGGGCCTGGCAGTGGCACACACAGTATGAATTATCAAGGCTGTCTATGCAACACAAGTGTCAGTGGGACACAGAAAAAAAAAATAGACCACAAGAACAAGATTAGCTCTCAAAAGAGCTGTTGTGGGGTTGCTATTTTAGCAATAAGAATCAGCAATGAGCAAGCTAAGAAGCCTACAAAAGCCTAACTAATCTTTCCCTCTGAGAGTCTGCAGCAGCTGTCCCTTCACTATTTACTGCAGGCACACGAGTGAGTGTAATGGCCGGTGCTGCCTGCCTTTTATAAGGGGGGGGGGGTGGCTCCAGGAGGGAGTGTAGCCTGATTAGCTACAATGTGCCAGCTGACTGTGATGTAGAGGGTCAAAGTTCACCCTAATGGTGCACTATGGGGGCAAATCGAACGTCCGGTAAAGTTTGCGGTTCTCCGCGATCGTGAACCCCCGGAAGTTCGCCAGTGAACTGTTCGGGCCATCTACTCCCTGCTGCCTGGAAACACACACAGCTCAACAGTCCGTGGAAAGGAGGCCTAAAGATGTGATGCAGAAATGGTGCTGAATGGGGTTGTTGAATGGTGTTCTTTTAAAGGAGCCACAATTATTACTGGCATAAATGAAAAAGGTCCCTAAACACCACAAAATAATCTTTTTGATTATCTGTCTATGATTTTATAACAATTTTTATGTGGGAACAAGGCTGGCAGAGAAGTTTGAAAACATGTTTTCATTTTTATGTTTTTCTCCAACTTCATTTTTGCCTTCTTTGTGTTCTAAGCCTAAACCTTTGATCTCCCATAACAATCAGGTCTATCTTTCTTCACAGTGTTATTGGAAAGCATCAGGCTCTTCAGTGGACAAATGCAACTCATAAAAAAATTACTTTCTCTTTATAGGAGCCTTTTGTCCCTATCTCCTCTTCTAATAGAAATATAAATGCAATCCACAGAAAACACTTTCAAATAAATTGTGCTACAATATGTGAAATAATGGGAATGCCTGTCTACAGTATGTTTAGTACTGTATTTGAGGGCCAGTTCACAGTGCTCAGTTGTGTAGCAGAATATTTCTGCATGCCAACTCACTGCCCAATAGGAGCTCGACTGCCCATTTGATATATCCACCTCAATTCCCTTTGTAATAAACGTTTTGTCAGATCACCACCTCTAGGGCCAGTTGTAACCCGTTCCATGGCATTGGCCAATGGCCACCACTTTGAGTCCATCTGCTTTACCCTGGTGATGTGATAAGAAGTGGGGAGCAACACTTTGTAAGTTGTTTTGAAGCTGGACACTCTCTTTTTGCTAATAAGATAATAGATAAGTGTTGCTGTATTCTTTTCCTGGGTTGATTTCCAGTTTGCCCTATACAGATCTTATTACATTTTCAACTCAGAAGGTATAGTACACCTCTACTTTTAAAATGTATATTTTGATGATCCTGAAAAGTGTTTGTGCTGGAAGTATTAATAACCATATGGGTGGGGTGCATATATTGACATACAGAGCAGTCACCACATGGGTGACTACCCCTTATTTTTGACCCGCGACCCAAGGATCTAACTGGTCTCTGGTAAAAACTGTTGCAAACTATGTCTTTTATATTCCTAGCTCACCTGCTACTCGTGGAAAACTGAAGTTAGATGTGTATCAGATAGAAGAACTGGCCAATGACGTTGCAATTTACTTCTAAGGTCCATCCACTGGTTGTTGTAGTTGGTAATAAAAACGTATTGTTTTATTTTGGGGTGCAACAAGGTTGTTCTATCAGTGGTTTTTGCATGATTGAATGCTCTAGCAATGACCTTCCTAGGATATCCTCCGTTATGTAGTCGCTCTGTGAGGTCATGAGCTTGTTGACGAAAATCTGCATAATTCGAGCAGTTCCTTCTTACTTTTAAAAATTGTCCCACCGGTAAGTTGGTCTTTTGATCTGGTTTGTGACACCTCTGGAAGTGTAAGAGACTGTTGGTTGCAATGGGCATTGAATAGAAAACATAAGTGATAGGAATTTTCAACCATTCTCCTGTAATTTCTGTAATTATATCCTTTTCTATTGCTGTAACCATTAAACTAAATAGCTCTCTTTTATGCAAATCAAGTGCTCCCTTTTTATAACACTATTTTATTGCCAAAAAAATGTTCTTTCCATAGCCATCAATAGTCATTAGTGACTAATTAGTCATTACAACCACATTGTTACCTTTATCAGATCTCCTGTGAAGATTAAAATACTATTTTTCACTCGGTTGTCTGTCACGACAGTTCTAGCAAACACAAGTTGAAGTGTAATGGCCCATACTCACGAGGGACTTTTGTCGCCGCAACACGCGGCGCGCGCGTGTTGCGGCGACAGGTCGCCCGTGAGTATGGGCAGTTGCACGCGCGCGCACCCCGAACTGTCGCCCGTCGCTCTTGTCGCCATGCGATTGAAAGTTTCAATCGCATGGCGACAGTCGCCGCCGCACCTCCGCCGCAACTGTCGCTAGTCTGCGTGAGTACGCGGACTAGCGACAGCAACCTCCATAGAGGTAAATGGAGCTTCCGGCGGGGGGAGGAAGAACGTCGGCGACAGCTTCCGTCTCGCCGCTGGTCCCTCTTCCGCGTGTGTACGCGGAGGGACCTGGAGAGAAGCTGTCGCCGGCCTGTCGCTAGCACGCTCACGTGTGCTGGCGACAGGCCACTTCTGCAGCCGGAGAGTACGGGCCATTAGGGTGAAAAGAACTTGGCTTAAATATGTAAATTTCATACAAAGAGGGATTCCTGCTGTAAAGTAAATACCACATTAAGGCTACTCTCACACAGGGTCGTTGAAGTGTGTACCTTGTAAAAATTAGATCACAATATAACTGGGGGGGGGGGGGGGGTTGGGTGGCATCGCATGGTAAGCATGTACCATAAAGCATACAGTGTTGAACAGCAGAGGCGGCCTTAGAGTACGCGGGACCTGGGGCGAGTGCTGTGTGCGGGGCCTAGAGCAATAAGTGTAGGACATACTGTAGGATCACACTCACAGGCTTTAAAGGGAACCTTAATATAAGTAAAAAACAAAACAAGTTTACCTTACCTGGGGCTTCTACCTGTCCCCTGCAGCTGCCCTGTGCCTGCACTGTCATTGAGCGATGATCACTCAGCAAACCTCCAGTCCCCCGCAGCGCCCCTCTTTCGGTCGGGCGACTCACCAAGTCGCTGTCCACTGCACTGCCTCCGGAGAGATACGTAGAGAGCGCACTTCTCTTGGCCGCGACTGGAGGAAGGAAGTTATGGGACCAGTACTGGAGTTGCTGGCAGCGGAGGACGGCAGCGTGGGAGCGATCCATGCGCATGGGGCTGGAGGACGCCCCAGGTATGTTTAAAACTTTTTTTCTCCCATCTCTGTTGCTCAGTGTTATTAAGAAAATAGATGCGTGACACGGTGGCATAGAGGTTAGCTCTCTCGCCTTGCAGCGCTGGGTCCCCAGTTCGAATACCAGCCAGGTCAACATCTGCAAGGAGTTTGTATGTTCTCCCCGGGTTTGCGCGGGTTTCCTCCGGGCACACCGGTTTCCTCCCACATCCCAAAAACATACAGATAAGTTAATTGGCTTCCCCCTAAATTGGCCATAGACTATGATACATGCACTACACTATATATACATATGACTATGGTAGGGACTAGATTGTAAGCCCCTCTGAGGGACAATTAGGGACAAGACAATATACTCTGTACAGCACTGCGTAATATGTTGGCGCTATATAAATACCTAAATAAATGTATGCAAGAGTCTGTGCTACAACAAGCTAAATCAACACCAGCAGTGAAAGGGTTACACTCACACATACAAGAGAAAGAGAGATGCTGGCTAGTGTTATCAGGGCTGGCACAGGAGAAAAATGCAGAGAGAGAGAGGAGGTGTCGGCTTACCACTGGAGAGAGCCTGTAGCTAATGTCTGCACGGAAAGAGAGTGTCTGTGATCTCATTCTCTGCACGGCCAGTGTACCTGTCCCCTCGACCTTCAAGAGGCTAGAAGTGATTAGGGGAGAAAGGACACTCGGTAGGAAAGCTGCAGACACCACCAGGCAGGACTGGAATCCTCTGCAGCCTTTACTATTTCAAAAGAGCCGCTGCTCTCTCCTTAGTGGCTGGCTGTCTCTGCGCAGGCAAGGGGGCTGGATCCTTGCCATCTAACAGCAAGCCACAGGATAAGCCATGCAAAAGCAAATCCATGTGTGCTGCAGGAAGGGCAACCAGGCTGGCGGGGTGGCATGCCGGGAAGCCTCACTCTGGCAGCCTCACTCTCTTCCGGTTTCTGCCTGTTGTCATGTGAAGCAATTTGCTGAAGCTGCATCATAGGCAGACCGACGCTGGTAGTATGTGGCAGCGCGGGGCCTCTTCAGGTGCGGGGCCTGGGGCGATTGCCCCACTTGCCCCCCCCAAAGGCCGGCTCTGTTGAACAGTGAAGGTGATATTTGCTCAACCTCTGTGACCTGGGCAGTGCAGAGTCCAGATGATTAAGGACCATTGTGAGTCCGAAACATGTCAGTGACCTGGCTGTGTGCATTTTACTTGACTCAATAAAGGAGTTTGTATCTTTGGAATGGCATTGTGAACCTTTTTTATTCCTTCCAAAACATACATAAAAAGTGTGCTTCACCTCAACTGTTGCACAATTCATTTTTCTTAACTAAGTTTTCAAATTTTCTCCTCCATGAATTTTTTCCCCACCAACTCGATTAAATCCATGTTAACCACTTGAGGACCACAGTGGTAAACCCCCCTAAAGACCAGGCACATTTTTACTAAAATGGCCACTGCAGCTTTAAGGCCAAGCTGCAGGGTCGCACAACACAGCACACGAGTGATTCCCCCCCTTTTTCTCCCCACCAACAGAGCTCTCTGTTGGTGGGGTCTGATCACCCCCAAGTTGTTTATTTAAAAAAAAATATTTATTTGTGTGTTTTTGTGTTATTTTACACTATTTGCCTTTTTTTTTTAACAAACCCCTCCTTCCCCCAGCCGGCCAATCCTGGCGTTCGGCTGTCATAGGCTTCTGCCTATGAGAGCCGATCGGTCTCTTGTCCATCAGGGGGACAGCCGCAGCCTCGGACTGACCCACCGAAGTACCGAGGATTTGCTCGGTGGGCCCCGCCTCCACTTCTCCGGTGGGCCCCGCCTCTACTCCTGGGGTGAACAAATCCCAGCCTGCAGCACAAAGTTTCTCCTCTCAGCGTATGAATCATTCACGCTGAAAGGCTGCTGCAGGCTCAGGCTGGGCTGTGTGTGTCATGTAGCTCCGCCCCCTCCCCCCCCGTGATGCTGGGCTGGGGCGGCAAGGTTCAAAGGCTCCAGCCCAGCGTGAAGAATCAATACACATCAGCCAGTAAAATAAGTGAAGTGCGGGACTCAGGAAGATGTAGGGGCCGGCCAGTGCCACTGAAAACAGGGGTGGGAGAATGATGAGCTGCAGCAGCTTCTTCCCCAGACCATCAGAACTAAATTGCCATTTAAACAGGGGCTGAGATCATGCCATCCACCCTGACTGTCACTCTCACTGTTATAAGTTATTGAGGTTTCTAGTTTCCCTCTGCAGAAGTGAACTTGGCTGTAGCTGCTCTAACTCCGCCCCCTGCTCTGTCCTGTGCTATGTGAGCCTTGTGGAGCTGCTGGGGCTGATGGTCAGAAGGCCTCAGCAAACACATACACCATGCAGTGTTCCCTGAGTGTGGCTGCAGCATGGAGAAGAGAGGCAGGTTAGAGACTGGGCTGTTGTGAATTGCCTGGCTGCTATATCCCCGATTTCCCTCCCCACAAGATGCTCAGCAGGCTGTATGTGTTCTGTACTGTCTTCAGTCACCTCGGCTCTGCACGTTTATCTACTCTGTGACCTTTGCTAACATATCACCCTGATTTGCATCCACACAGGCAGCCCATCCAGCAACCAGCAGCAGGATAACGGAAAATTAAATACTTACCTGCCGGTAATTTTCCTTTCCTATTTGTCTCCATGGCAGCACTTACTACGGGTCAGCCCCGCCCCTGACCCCATCAGGACTGGTTTGTATAAATGTTTAGCCCTCCCCCTGCTCACTGCTTTTTATGTAGTCCCGGAACAGATTAGACTAGCTAATGGGTGGGCCTCCGTGTGCTGCCATGGAGACAAATAGGAAAGGAAAATTACCGGCAGGTAAGTATTTAATTTTCCGTTTTCCTATCTGTCTCCCTGGCAGCACTTACTACGGGATCTTTGTATTATTGTAGAGGGTGGGAATAATCCAATAAATGTAAACAACTCCATAAATGCCTGCATTATATTTAATGTCTGATACACAAACGGAAATAACATGTTACATCATACAAGTAAATACAGATCTTCATCTCTGTATAAAGAAACTTAAACATTTGTGCGCAAATAATAATCATCAGCTGTGTTTGGCGGTAGCCGCTCTTAGTATCTCCTTGCCAAAACTGACCGTTGATAGGGCTCCCGGGTCTACCTTGTAGTGAGAGACAAACGTGTTGGTAGATGCCCAGTTTGCTGCACGGCATATTACCTCTGGTGATACCCTCACCATTGCTGCCCAACTTGCCGCTATAGACCTGGTGGAGTGTGCCCTAACTTGGCTAGGTGGGACCTGTCCCATGTTCTTATAAGCTAGACCTATTGCCCTTACCAACCAGGTGGCGATAGTCCTGGTAGTTGCTGGTTGGCCCTTTCTATAACCCAGAGGGATTATAAACAGTCTGTCAGTGCTGCGGATTCCTTCCGTTTTTGTAATGTAGAATTTCAATAGCTCCGGCACATTCAAAGAATCTGAGTTACTATATTGTTCGTCTGAAAATGTAGGCAAATTCCATTCCTGACTGAAATGAAAGGCGCTGGATACTTTTGGCAGAAATTCGTCTATTGGCCTCAGCGTGACTCTGTCCGGGAAGAATTGTGTGTATGGTGACCTACAGCTTAATGCCTGCAGCTCCGATACACGTCTAGCTGACGTTATCGTGGTGAGAAACACTATCTTGAGAGTTAGATTATATAGCGTACATTTTTCGATGGGTTCGAAAGGTGTTTTGGTAAGTCCTTCCAATACTAGCGGTAGGCTCCATTGGGGGTACCAATTCCTTCCTGGAGGTTTGATCTTTGTTACTGCTTGTATAAATTGGATAATCAGGGGGTGTATGGCCCATTTATAATGAGTGAGCGCCGAGATGGCAGAGACCTGTGTTTTTAGTGTGCTGAGGCTCAAGTCCAGTTCTAACCCCTTCTGTAAAAAGTCCAGGACAGTGTTTACGTTAACAGTCGACAGAGTCAACCCCTTCTCAGCTACCAGTTGGAGAAAACGTTTCCAAGTGCGGTGATAGGAAGAGTTAGTCGTCCTCTTCCTTGATTTCAGCAGTGTTTCAATTACCTGAGGCGAACATCCAAGCTGTGTTAATGTAGACCTTTCAGTCTCCAGGCCGTCAAAGTGAGGATCTGAGGACAAGGATGTGTTACTCCTCTCTGTGTTAACAGGTCGTGTGGACAAGGCAGAGCTATTGGGGGCGCCGTTAGTAATTTCTTCAATAGTGGGAACCAAGGCCTGCGAGGCCAGTTGGGTGCTATTAGGATCACCGTTGCTGACTCGTTGCGGACTTTCCTCAGGACCTGGTATACTAATGGGATTGGAGGAAAAATGTATCCCAGGGTGAAGTCCCATGTCACCGATAGTGCATCCCATTTCGCCGCCTGTTGATATTTGTACCTTGAATAAAAGATTGGGCATTTGGCATTCTCCGGTGTTGCCATGATGTCCACCTGAGGCCTTCCCCATTTCTGACATATTGCCTAGAAGACCTCGCTCTTCAGTGACCATTCTTTGTTGTCCACCCACCTGCGGCTGAGGGAGTCCGCTATAAAGTTGTGTATGCCCGGAATGTGTATTGCCTGTAAGGAGGTTAGGTTCATCTGTGCCCAATCCATGATCGGCATTATTTCCTTCAAAAGTGTCCAGCTGTGGGTCCCCCCCTGATTCTGTACATACGCCACCGCAGTTGTATTGTCCATCCTCAGTAAGACACTCTTGTTCCTTATTCTGTCTGAAAAGAAGATGAGCGCTTTGAGGGCTGCCCTGATCTCCAATACGTTTGCTGGAACACTCCTGGGGTCTGATGTCCATCTGCCTTGCGCATATGCGTTCTCCAGATATGCTCCCCAACCCCACAGGCTCGCGTCCGTGGTTATTACTAGCGGCCGCCCTGCTACCAGGTTGTGATGATTCATCAGATTTTCTAGAGCTATCCACCAAGATAGTTCCTTCTTCATTTCCGGAAGGATATGTATGGTCTGTCGATAATCCGTGCCTCTCCATTGTCGCAAGAAATTGATTTGAAAGATTCTGACATTCCATTTCGCCCACCTTACCATAGGAATGGTTGCCATAAGAGTTCCTATTATCGCCAGGCACTGTCTCGCAGAAAGGAAGTGGGTTTGCATAACTTGCCAAACTCTGTTCCTTATTATTTGAATCTTCTCCCGAGGAAGCCTTACTGCGTTGTTCACTGTATCTATTTCTGCTCCCAAAAATATCAGTGTTTGCGTCGGTTGTAATTGGCTTTTCTCCCAATTTAGTAGCCATCCAAAGCTTGTTAGCGTGTCTATCAATATCTTTCTGTGGGTTAACAAATCCTCCTCTGTTTCTGCTATAAGAAGTATGTCGTCGAGGTAATGAAAGGCCTGCAAGCCTTTCTGCCGAAGTAGTGAGATTAATGAGACGAGGACCTTTGTAAAGGTTCTTGGTGCTGTGCTTATTCCGAAGGGTAAGACTCGGAATTGATAGTGGGATTCCCCCACTGCGAACCTTAGATACTTTTGGTGACTGTCTTTGATTGGTATATGCAGATACGCGTCTGCTAAATCTACAGATAGCATCCAATTGTTGAGATGAATCGAGGGGATTATAGTCTGAAGAGACTCCATCATAAACTTCTCCAGGCGTATGTGGAGGTTGAGGTTTCGTAGATCCAAAACCGGGCGTAGTTGTCCCGATTTTTTCACCACAAAAAATAGTGGGGAATAGAACCCCCGAAATCTTTCTGCGTAGGGAACTTCCGTTATCGCTCTCTTGGTTACTAGCTCGTTTATGTATTGTATTAAAACTTCTTTTCGGTCCTTCGATTGTGGTATTCTTGTTGGCATAAACACATCTGCGGGAGGTTTGGCTTTGAATGCTCAAGAGTGACCCCTTCTCAAGGTGTCTATCACCCATAGGTCTCGTACCTGTTCCGCCCAGGTGTCTACAAAGTTCTGGAGCCGTCCTCCCACCGGCCCCAGCGGGGCGGACGGATTCTCAGAAGGACTTCGCGGCCTGGGGGTTTGCCTTCTGGTTACGCTGTTTATTGTATTTGGCAATGGATGACTGCCCTCCTTTCCATTGTCTGCGAAAGGGCTGATTTGCCCTTGATGTACGAAAATCTCGAGATCTGGATTGGTAGCCTCTCATATTTTGCTTTCGAGTCTTCCCTTGTCGCCTATCCTGGGGGATCAGTCCAGACCTCCCTCCCGTAACCCTAGAGATAGCCGTATCCATTTTAGAGCCAAATAGATTGACGCCATCAAAGGGAATTTTGACCCAGCTAGATTTGGAATTCGCATCCGCGGACCAAGGCCTTAGCCACATGGCGCGTTTAGCAGTAATGGAACGCAACATGGCCCGCGATGCACTCCTGATCACGTCGATAGACGCCTCACCTATAAAATCAGCTGCTACTCTGAACTCCTCTAGGGCCAGGGAGAGAGTTTCCTGACTGACACCTGCTTGAATCGCCCCCTCCAGATTGTCTGTCCAGCTCTTTAATGCCTTTGAAACAGATGTAAGGGCAATTGCCGGTCTGCATGCTCCTCCCATGTCCAGATAAGATCTTCTTAACTCTGTATCGATTTTCTTATCTAACAGGTTTCTAAAGGCCACGGAATCCTCTAAAGGTAAGGTTACGTGGCGTGCCAACCTAGTGACCGAGGCGTCCACTGCTGGACTTGTTTCCAGCTGCTTTATTAGCTCTCCCTCCATGGGGTACAATTTATTTAAGCGGTTAGATAGGGGAGTCTTCTTCTCTACTCTAGTCCACTCATCCCTAACTAGGTCCGCCACCTCCTCCATAACTGGGAATGATATGTTTTTTTGTTTCAAATGAGGGTAGTAAATCTTGGTCTTTGCTGGGGGTTCCTCTGGGTCCTCCCATTGTATAGCCTCTCGTACTGATTTTATAAATGAGTTTACTAAGGCAAATTCAAAACCCACTGCTATGCCATCTACCAACTCAGGTGTCTCGGAGGTGATGGAGAGGTCAGAGTCCTTATCTACTCTCTGTGTGCTCGTGGAAGGCATACATTCCGCCAGGGATTGTTGCACAATCTCCTTCACCAGTGACGGTAAGTCTTGTGTGGGTTCTTCTTCAATAGGAATTGAGTAGAAGCACGCCGCACACACCAATTTCCCTGGCATGGTGTCCTCCCCACCTGCCCAACAGGGTTTACGCTTCCGGGTTTGTGACTGTTCCTGGTCTCTATGGGAATGAGATTTGCTATTGGATGTTGAGGAAGACCTCTTCCTTGCCTCTGAAGTTGACCTTTCAGGTTGTGAGCGGCTAAAGGAAAAAAACAAAAGAAACCGCTCAGTAGAACAACCCTCAGATCATGACTCAACATAAGTAAAAGGTTTTTCTGGTGTTCCGTGCCCTTACCTATCAGAATTTGGCTGGTCTGTTTCCTGGGCAGCATATTGCTCCTCCATAGCGCAAGCTAATAGCTTCAGCACTAAGGAAGAAGAACAATATTGGGGCATTAGATTGTGAGAGCAGTTCTTCAGAATAACATCTATATATACATAACGGTTGGTCTCAATACCTTTGCAAAGTATCAATAGTGTTTGCAATCTCCGGGCACACCACTGGGAATACACTGTAACAACAATACACAGGTCTTCCATTAGGTTTTGAAAAGGAAATAGCTCACCACGTCTTGCCGCTCTCTGGTAGTAGGTTCTTACCACAAGTTGTTGCGTGCTAGCTCCCCGAATGTGATGCGCACTATGCTGGGTATTCTGCAGCTAGATATAGGGAGACGCCACCTCCATTTCCTGTACTCCATCATGCTGTGCGCCGCCGCCAGAAGTTGGCGTCATGCGTACCAGCAACGCGGAAGTCGCGTGCGTTCCAGCCATAGGCATCCGATCTTCATGCTGCCCAGTCCGAGATGCGCCGCTTTACAGCGCTCTGCCCCCGGCCCGGTCTCCCCAGAAAGACCAGCAGAAAGAGGGGAGTATCCTCCATCAAGAGCCCTTTAGACTCCCCAAGGTGGGAACTACACGCCACCGAAGCGCGCACGCTATGAGGACATAGCAGGTAGGGCAAAAAGAAAAAGGAAAAAAAAAACAAAAAAAAAAAAAAAGGTCGGAACCTAATAGAAAAAATATCCACAACTCCAGTCCTGTGGAGCGGACAAAGGAAAAAAAAGCAGTGAGCAGGGGGAGGGCTAAACATTTATACAAACCAGTCCTGATGGGGTCAGGGGCGGGGCTGACCCGTAGTAAGTGCTGCCAGGGAGACAGATAGGAAATCTGCCTGTGCTTAGTCACATGTAGCCCTTCATATCTGTATTCCTAAACTCTGCAGAACTAACTGGAAGAAGCTGCAGAACAGACTTCTACCTCCTCTGTAACCCAGACAAGGCTCATACTGTAGCTTGCCACAAGGTAGTTTGAGCACTGAGGTGTTGGGAGGATTACAGAGTACAGCTGATATAGGGAAAGTGGGCTTCAGATGGTTAATTTTGCACACTTAAGCCCCATCTACACGATACGATTCTTTGTCCGATTCGATCAATTACAATTCTATTTACAATCCGATTTAAATCCAACATGTCCGATCGGGATTCAATTCGATTTGCCATTGTTTTGCAATGGCAAATCAAATTGAATCAAATCGAATCCTGATCAGACATGTCGGATTTAATTGGATCGTAAATAGAATCAGAATCGAATCACACAAATAATCATATCGTGTAGATGGTACTTTAAGGGAACAACAAACCAGATAATGGGGTCAGGTAGGGCTGGGAACTGTGGAAGTCCTGTCAGTTGGTCCAAAGTTTTGTGACGAGGATTCCTGCAGACAATGAATAAAGCATAGTGAGTGTCACTGATGTGCACCGTATCAGGGCATGATACAGCAACAGCTTTGTTCCCTCCTTACTGATGCCAGGTAGCCATTGCCCTGTCAAATTGTTGTGGAACAGGATGGGAATTAGGGGCTCTGACTGTGGAGGTGGCCAGGGACCGGATAAGAGATGCCAACTTCTGCATTGTTATAGTGCAGGCTACAAACACCAATGCCGTCCAGTTACAAAATGCTTTACATTACACCTGCATCAGGGCCATGTGAGTCAGGATATGGACTTCAGTATCCCCATCTACTCCATTATGTTCAGGTTTCACAGCTCAGAGCATTAACTGAGAGACTCACAAATATTACATACGAGGAGTCCATGTCATGTCGTATTGATTTCATTTTACAAAAATGAGAACTAATTTAAGACAATTAACTTATCTGTATGTTTTTGGGATGTGGGAGGAAACCGTAATGCTCGGATGAAACCCACGCAGACACAAGAACATACAAGCTCCATGCAGGTAGTGCCCTGGCGGGGATTCAAACTGGGGACGCAGTGCTGCAAGGCGAGAGTACTAAACACTACGCCACCGTGCTGCTGACATGCCAGATCCATGGGATGAGAAGGGAGGGGGGGAGAGGTTGTAACAGGATTTATACTTCTTAAGCCCCCTTTAGTCTGTCAGCTCCCTCAGTGTTTTTACTTTACCCTCCATTCTGCCATTATCAGCCCAGTAGTAGTGGACTACTGCGCACGCACAGCACTGGCCACACGCCTCCTCAATCATGCTTCAACGCGGGACAGGAAGGCTGCAAGGGGCTGGCAGAAACAACAAGTAAGTAAAACACTTTGTTTTTTATTACAGTTCCGATTTAAGGCTTTTGGCTGCGCAGGCACAGAATACTCTTGACTATGGGAGCACGATTGAGGAGACTCTGGGGCAACGCATGCGCAATAGTCCCGACTGAGCTGAGTTGTGGACTTTACTAGGGCTGACAGCGGCAGAACAGAATGGACCAGATGGACACTGAGGAGTTGATGGACCACAGGGACTGGAATAAGCCCCAGGTAAGTATAACTCCTCTTCTCCCCCTGATGACAGGCTGTGGAATTAAGGACCACTAGACACCAACTGTATAGGGGAAAGAGGGGACAACTAGACACCAGTGAACTGTATATAGGCAGAAGGACCACTAGATTATAGAGGAGGGTGCACAAGATGCCAGGAAACTTTTATAAGGCAAGGAGGAGGTCCACTAGACACTAGGAAACTGTGTAGGAAAGGAAGGTCCACTAAACTTCAGGGAACTGTATGGGGAAGTTGGGCCACTAGAATTCAGGGAACTGCATAAGGAAGGGTGGACCCCTAGACTCCAGGGAATTGTATAAGGGAGATAAGGGTCCACTTGATGCCAGGGAAATGTATATTGGAGGGAGGAGGTCCACTAGACTCTTCAGGATTGCTGCATTTCTTACTACTTGGAGACACTTGACATTAATTGCCATTGCTCACAATCAAATGATTACCATCATATCTTGCCTAGTGTGCTATATTTGTATGATGCATTTATATCTTCTGCAGCACTTTACATAGTACAACGTCACTGACTGTCCTCAGAGGAACTCACTCTAATCCTACCATAGTCATAGTCTAATGTCCTACCATATTATTATAATCTATTTATATAGCACTGACATCTTCTGCAGCACTGTACAGAGTGCACAGTCATGTCACTGACTGTCCTCAGAGGAGCTCACAATGTAATTCTACCATAGTCATAGTGTAATGTCCTACCATATTATTATAATGTATTTATATAGCACATACATCTCCTGCAGCCCATTGCAGAGTACATAGTCATGTCACGAACTGTCCTCAGAGGAGCTCACAATCTAATTCTACCAAAGTCCTAGTCTAATGTCCTACCATATTATTATTATATATTTATATAGCACTGACATCTTCTGCAGCACTTTACAGAGTGCACAGTCATGTCACTGACTGTCCTCAGAGGAGCTCACAATGTAATTCTACCATAGTCATAGTGTAATGTCCTACCATATTATTATAATGTATTTATATAGCACATACGGTACATCTCCTGCAGCCCATTACAGAGTACATAGTCATGTCACAAACTGTCCTCAGAGGAGCTCACAATCTAATCCTACCAAAGTCCTAGTCTAATGTCCTACCATATTATTATTATGTATTTATATAGCACTAACATCTTCTGCAGCACTTTACAGAGCACATTGTCATGTCACTGGCTGTCCTCAGAGGAGCTCACAATCTAATTCTACCATAGTCATAGTCTAATGTCCTACCATATTATTATGTATTTATACAGCACTGATATCTCCTGCAGCACATTACAGAGTACATAGTCATGTCACTGTCCTCAGAGGAGCTCACACTCTAATCCTACCATAGTCATAGTCTAATGTCCTACCATATTATTAATATGCATTTATATAGCACTCAAATCTTCTGCAGCACTTTACAGAGTACATAGTCATGTCACTGACTGTCCTCAGAGGAGCTCACAATGTAATCAATTTCATATGTATGGTAACTAGGACATTACTTTATATTACTTTATATAAATACTATGCAAAGATTTGCTGGGCAGCGGTGTCTTAATTACAATGCTGCTATGTACATTTGGCCCTGTCCATGATACCTCACGGCCACGCCCACCTTCTGGTACATGGTCACGCCCCTTTTTCAATGCAATCATGGGATGTGTGGGCCCTAGGTTGAAATTTCCTATGGTGGGCCCTTAGGGTGCCAGTCCAACCCTGGACAGCCGTGTCACACGGCTGGCCGCAGTACAGCGCTGCTGCTGATCGCAGCGCTGTACTAACTGTAAAGACGGCGGTTTCGCTGTCTAACAGTCTCCCGAGTGGCGATAGCCGCTCGGAGACTAAAGGCGGGGTGGAGCTCCGCACACTGAGCAGGAGATGCGCGCGCAGCCTGTGTGCGATCTCCTGCAAAATGCAGCCCAGGACTAGACGCCGAACAGCGTTAGGCTGTCCTGGGGCTGCCGCCTCGGCCACGCCCATCGGCGTTAGGTGGTCCCAGGGTAATTAAGCTAGCAGCAAGCATGAGAATACTGTACTTTAAATAATGTTGACAGCACTTTTTTTACCTACTTTTATTTTAACCATTTTGCATTCCGGGTTTTTTTTCCCTTTAAGATTCTTGACATTTTGTCATTTCAGTTGTCACTACAGATACATCAATAACTTTTTGATTGAAGTCATACAAATATAGTTTTTTTTCCAAAACAATCTAGGCTTTCTTTGAGTAATATTTGTTATCAAGAATTATTAAATTTTACGAGCATTTGATATGGAAAAATGAGGCGTAAGTGCAGAAAATACTATTTTTTTTCATATTTCACCCTTCACAAACTTTACATGATAAATGCCACAGTTATAAAATATCTCAAAATAGGTTACTTGTCTTTTTCCGGTTAAATTGATGCACTTCATGACATATTTCATCACCAGTTGGGACTGTTGCACACAATTATCATTAGCTTGTGCGTTTGTAGTGATTGGACCCAATCGCTATGATGCACAGTTTGGGGACCTCAGTGCTGTACAGTTACATTTCTAGGCAACAGCACAACAATGCATATGTACAGTGTTGGGCCCCGGAGCTGTCACCCTATCGATCGCGAGCGATCGCTACTGGCAGCAGTCATTACAGGCATCCTCTAATATTAGGGTTAAGTATAGGTGACACAAGGGGCTAATTAGTTAGGTAGGAGCTAATATTTTACTTGGGAAGGGAAGAGAAAAACGTTATTATTTAATAGGGACTCTGTCACTTTAATACTTTTTTTTTTTTCTTTTTACTTTTTGTTTTCTTGGTTTCATGAATGAGTGCTGCTACTAGCAGCACTCACTCACAGTTAAATGAATGCCGACGTGAGATCGCGCATACACCCGCGTGAGCGTGCATGTGCACGCGTGGGAGCGCTCAGCGGCCTTTTAACTGGTCACTGGAGTTTAGGGAATATACCCCATTATGCGGTACCTCACAGCTTGCATTGTGTTATTCCAATGGATTCCATCGTACCGCACTACTAACATGTAGATGCATGTACCATTACTATATAAATGCATCACATTAGCTATGTACAGTGCTATGGAAGGTGTGTATATATATATATATATATATATATATATATATATATATATATATATATATATATATATATATATATATATATATATATATATATATATATATAAAAATAATTATTACCAACCTGATTATATTGTCCAATGCAACACCCCAGTGTGAAAGTAGTAGGAGGAGTCTATATGGAAACCCAAAGCAGTATTACTTTATTATTAAAGTATTACTTTATAGGACTGTGTATTAAAGTGAAATATCTGTGCACTGTCCAGCGCAAGTGGTTTATTTGTAGATCCACAACAATATAAGGCCTGAGTGTATACCGTATATACTCGAGTATAAGTCGCAAAATTTAGGACTGATTCAAAATACAAAAGTGGGGGGTCGACTTATAGTCGCATAGTCCTAAATTTTGCAACTTACAGCCTGTGTGGGGTGAGGGTGTGGGTTATGGATGTGGGGTGTGTGTGTGTGTGGAGGGGTTACTCACCATCCATCGCTGGGCGCACTGTCCTTTCTTTTCCTCTCTTCTCCCTCACTCGCACGTCTACCCCCTTCAGAGATGGTCCGGCTCCCGATGTCACATGACGTTGGGAGCGGAAGTTACAGCGCGAGTGGAGGAGAAGAGGATGGTGAGAGCAGACTGCTGCAGTGGCGGGGAGAGCGGGCATGGAGGCAAACATCCCACCTTCCACAGCCTCTATCCTTCATCTACTTTCCTTTACCATGCATCCCCTTGTGTTGATACCAGCGTCTCCTGTGATGAGGTCATCACAGGAGACGCTGGTATCAACGTATGGGATGCCTGGGAGAGGAAGTAGATGGAAGATAGAAGGTGAGATGTTTGCCTCCATGCCCGCTCTCCCCACCGCTGCAGCCTATACATGGGGGCAACTGTACTGGCTACCTACCAATGCTACTGGCAACTATACTGGCTACCTACCTATGCTACTGGCAACTATAATGGCTACCTACCTATGCTACTGGCAACTATACTGGCTACCTTCCTATACTGGGGGCAACTATACCTGGCTTCCTACCTATGCTGGCTACCTATACTGGAGGCACATACTTGGCTGGCTTACCTATAGACTTACCTATAGACTTATACTTGAATAATTGGACGGACTTGTATTCGAGTATATACGGTAAGTGTATTTCTGAAGCAAGCTCACTTGCTAGACTCAGGGGGAGGGGGGATAGGGGAGATGCAGATAAATTCTGCTAAGCTCTGCCCATATTCAACTTGAGAACACCCACTCGGAACTGAAAGAGCAAGTGACTGGAGGCCTAATACCAGTGTTAAGAATAAAACGCCCGTCTCACTTTTATCTCTTATTCTGGGCAGCATTAAGTTGAAAAATATCCTGAAAACATACAAAAGTATCCTAGAATTGCTAAACTTATTACATATCTGAATAAACCCGATTTTTCAGGACAAAAACTGTTGAAGATTGTATCACTAATAACTTTAGTGACTTCAAAATGAGAATATTGTAAAATCACTGTGCTTTGACTGCGATTCATATCACACCTGTAAGTGCATGGTGAATACATTTGCCTTATTAACAGTACATCCCTTCATACATTTATAACAGCTCCTTATTTGTGAGCTGCAAAACAAGATATGGTGTGCATATTTTACTTTGTAATTATGGAGCATATCATAGTGTCAAAATCATTAGAGTGTTAGATCATCATAAGGAATAAATAATAGTACTACATTTCCTGTAGACGAACACAGAATGGTAGAGCAGATGATCCAAAAGTGTTTTCTCACATGCAGTGCATAATACTCATCATTCTATTAGAAAAGACACTGACAAAAAGCTGCTACAAACAGACACTAAATTTAGTCACACGTTCATTACCCATCAGGCTTACAAAAATAATTGGTCTTTTCTGCTTTTTTGAAGTAATGTATAGATTTATGCAGTTTAGTAAGTTGCACTTGCACTATCTTACTAGATGCATATTAAATATGGTATTTGCATATATTATTTGTGTATTATGTAAATGTATGATTCCTACTACATACATCAATAATTTCCCATGCAACCTGGTATCAATTGTTTATTTGAGATGCATTTTACTTCATTTACCCATCATGACCATCATTTTTTTTCTTGTGACATAAATTGAAACATCTTGCTCTTAGAGGAACTAAGAGACTATAAAGGAAATGTAAAGTGAAATATTCCCCTCATTTTAGACAAGACAAATAACATTTATATCACGCTTTTCTCCTGGTGGACTCAAAGCGCCAGAGCTGCAGCCACTAGGAAGTGCTCTATAGGCAGTAGCAGTGTTAGGGAGACTTGCCTAAGGTCTCCTACTGAATAAGTGCTGGCTTACTGAACAGGCAGAGCCAAGATTTGAACCCTGGTCTCCTGTGTCAGAGGCTTAACCATTACACCCTCCAGCCACTGCAGACAAGCATCTAGTGACTGCTATGGCGACCATGGCTATTTCTTTTTTTTTTTTTTTGGATTTAATATTACAACTAAACAAATTTGTTTTATGATGATCAGCCTGGTAATATCCTGAGAGCAGACTAATGGCCCATACTCACGAGGGACTTTTGTCGCCCGTGAGTATGGGCCGCGCGCACCCCGAACTGTCGCCCGGAACGGGCGCGCAACCCGAACTGTCGCCCGTCGCCGATGTCGCCAGGCGATTGAAATGTTCAATCGCCTGGCGACAGTCGCCGCCGCAACTCCGCTGCAGCTGTCGCTAGTCCGCGTGAGTACGCGGACTAGCGACAGCAACCTCCATTGGGATACGCATAGCTTCCGGCGGGGGGAGGAGGAACGTCGGCGACAGCTTCCGTCGCGGCCGCTGGTCCCTCTTCCGCGTGTGTACGCGGAGGGACGTGGCGACGAGCTGTCGCCGGCCTGTCGCCCACATGCTCACGTGTGCTGGCGACAGGCTACTTTTGCTGCCCGTGAGTATGGGCCATTATTATGTCCCTTCATTGATGTAACAAACAAATCTCCAGATCTCTCTGATGACTGAAAATTACCTTACCTAGGGCTTCTTCTAGCCCCCCTGTAGTTGTTGTGGTCCCTCCCTGTTGTTTCACTGTCATCCCTGCATCAGCTATTGCCCTCGGAAAGCTGTATGCGTGGCCCAGGGCTGCACAGCTCCTCATATTACATATGGTATTTGCATATATTATTTGTGTATTATGTAAATATATGATTCCTACATATTTTAATACTGTCCCATGCAATCTGGTATCAATTCTTTGAGATGCATTTCACTTTATTTCCCTGTCATGAGTGACTATCATTTTTTTTTCTTGTGACATACATTAAAACATCTGCATACCAACAAACATCTGCAACAGGGCTGCACACCTCTTCATTCGCACTCCACTAAGTTTTGCACTTGCAAATTTGTGAAATGTGCATGCTCCAAATGTTCCCGGACATGGGAAGGTGATAGAGGAGGCATGCAGCTGGGACCACACATGCACAGTGGTCAGCGACTGGCTTAGTCAGCCAGCTTTGCAAGGACTACAGTTGCTACAGGGATGAGAGCATCATAAAAAAAAAAAAAAAAAAAAAAACAGAGAGATGTGAAGCGGAGCTGAAGATCATTTTAAAACAAACAGTTTCACTTACCTGGGGCTGCAGCTGTCCTGTCCCATGCTGGTCCTCCACGATCCTCCGTTCCCCGCAACTGCTCCGTTTCGTTTCTTGTCTTGTAAGTCGAGTGACCACTGCGCCAGTGCAGCCCTGCCAAGCGTATCCTTTTTACAAGTTCTCGTCTGCAAAAGTGCTATTGTGGACTGGAATGCGAAGAAGGTTACACGTGGCCAGAGACGTGCAGGTGCAGTGGCCCGGTGGCGAAACTGAAAGTAGCTGGCGGCGGGAGAACGGAGGATTGTGGAGGCCTGGCACAGGACAGGACGGCTGTATCTTGCTGTCCAGTAACCTCACAGTAGGTCATATGCTGATACGCATGGTGCTACAAACTCTGCCATTTTGCTGCCTTAAATTGCAGCTGGAAGGCGGTCATTGGATAGGAGATGGGACGCGGAATTGCCTTGGCAAGCACACAGTGCAGCATCCCATGTGAAAAAGTCCTAAGGATCAGTAGCGTAGCTTAGGAGCTTTGGGCCCCGATGCAAGTTTTACATGAGGCCCCCCCAAGCACTCTATATATAACAATTGATACAGTGCGCCAAAACTTGCCAATGGCAACCACCGTGTCAGAGGTGCAAGAAGGGGATGGGGAACAGTTTGTTAATGATTACCACTATTCAAAGGATCTATAAAAGTGATTATTATGAGCACAGGACCAATAGACAGCTAATACTGCAGTTCAGGGAGGGCCCTACGGGGCCCCTCTGGCCCAAGGGCCCCGATGCGGTTGCAACCTCTGCACCCCCTATTGCTACGCCCCTGCTAAGGATCTAGTGACTGTTATGGCGACCATGGCTATTTCTTTTTTTCTCTTTTTGGATTTAATGTTACAAATAAACAATTTTGTTTTGTGATGATCATCCTGGTAATATCCTAAAAGCAGACTTATGTCCCTTCATTGATGTAACAAACAAATCTCCAGATCTCTCTGATGACTGAAAATTAGGACTAATTGTTCTCTATGCTGCTTTATCTTTGCCGCACTGGAGAACATTGAGGCCTTCCACATACTTTGACAAGGCTTTCCAGTCAAACCAGCAAGTGACACTGTAAATAAATAAGACAAAATATTACATAAATATGAATTTCATAGTGAGGACAAAGAAGATAAGTCGGCACTTGCTGTAGCTTTTCATTTATTCCAAAGGTGGTGACACGTCATATAATGCAGAGTACCAAAATTGGACATACCATGTGAAGAGGCCGTGCGGTGGTGGTGGGTGCTGGGCCAGGGAAACCTTACGGCCGTTTCGCGCTTCTACGGAGGCTATGAGTGGTGTGCTGTTTGGCTGGGCTAAAATAAGCCATCCTGCGGCAGGCGGCGGACTTCCGCCGTCTAGAACCGCCCATTGTGTTTCTCTCTAGCCAATCACGCTCTGGAGCGCATCTGCGCTCCAGCTCCAACCAGGAGTACACGTGACCTAGGATGCAGACGGAGGCTCATGCAGACCACACTGTATTAGGTGGCTGCCTGTGCTATTGCACTGAACGGCCTCCTGGTCATGCATTGGCGCCATCTTGTGGCGAGAGGCCTAACTGCACTGTATAGTGAAAAACAGTGTTGTGGCAATAGATTCTACTTGTGCAAATTAATAAAAAAATGGCAATAGTCTTGACATTGACATTAATTAAATGGGTGCACCAGGCCAGGATAGTAAACTGGCTTAAGATTAAACGTGTGACTCTAATAATACTATGTGATTGTGATTAAAAATGCACATAAAAATGGGCATAACGAGAGGGACCTATAGAGTGAATGGAGGATATTATACCAACCATTCTGGACAATATAAACCTGTAGGATTATCCAAAAGGGAAAGGGGGCAGGCAGGGAGAAATGGGAGGGTTGCAGGATAGGGAAGGGAGGGGGGATAAAATAATAAAAGAATGGGAAAGGACCAGGAAGGGAAAAGGGCAAAGGAAGGGGGGGGGGGGGAAGGGGAAGTAAGGGGTTATCAGGAATACTGGGGGGATCCATCCAGCACTCCACCTAAAACATCAAAATCGTAGCAAACATATTATGGGTCTAAGAAACAGGAAAAGTCTGTATAATCGTTAAGGCCATGGGCCCTTTAGGCCTTAACGATTATATGGACTTTTCCTGTTTCTTAGACCCATAATATGTTTGCTACGATTTTGATGTTTTAGGTGGAGTGCTGGATGGATCCCTCCAGTATTCCTGATAACCCCTTACTTCCCCTCCCCCCCTTCCTTTGCCCTTTTCCCTTCCTGGTCCTTTCCCATTCTTTTATTATTTTATCCCCCCTCCCTTCCCTATCCTGCAACCCTCCCATTTCTCCCTGCCCGCCCCCTTTCCCTTTTGGATAATCCTACAGGTTTATATTGTCCAGAATGGTTGGTATAATATCCTCCATTCACTCTATAGGTCCCTCTCGTTATGCCCATTTTTAGGTGCATTTTTAATCACAATCACATAGTATTATTAGAGTCACACGTTTAATCTTAAGCCAGTTTACTATCCTGGCCTGGTGCACCCATTTAATTAATGTCAAGACTATTGCCATTTTTTTATTAATTTGCACAAGTAGAATCTATTGCCACAACACTGTTTTTCACTATACAGTGCAGTTAGGCCTCTCGCCACAAGATGGCGCCAATGCATGACCAGGAGGCCGTTCAGTGCAATAGCACAGGCAGCCACCTAATACAGTGTGGTCTGCATGAGCCTCCGTCTGCATCCTAGGTCACGTGTACTCTAGCGTGATTGGCAAGAGAGAAACACAATGGGCGGTTCTAGACGGCGGAAGTCCGCCGCCTGCCGCAAGATGGCTTATTTTAGCCCGGCCAAACAGCACACCACTCATAGCCTCCGTAGAAGCGCGTACCCAGCGCGAAACGGCTGTAAGGCTTCCCTGGCCCAGCACCCACCACCACCGCACGGCCTCTTCACATGGTATGTCCATTTTTGATACTCTGCATTATATGACGTGTCACCACCTTTGGAATAAATGAAAAGCTACAGCAAGTGCCGACTTAACTTCTTTGTCTTCACTACGCCATTCCTATACATATCCAAGTCTGAGCACGCTGTCCATACCAAAGGGTAAGAAGGCTGTGCCTCCTGCCACCTCCCTCTTGCATGCAGAGAGAGTTGTAGTGCTGACTCCTTATCTTTTTCCCTGTCTGCATTTTTCCATAAATATTAATTTGCCTTCGTAAAATCAAATATATTAGCAATTATTCAGCTTCATGTGAGCAAGGAAGATCATCTTGACGCATCACTGCTGAATATGCAAAACATCCATTTGTGTCCGCGAAATCCAGACACACATGCAGAGCCACTGGAGTGCACAATGCCCCTGTCTGGCCTAATAATTTTACAGAGGCATGGTAATCCAACATGTATACAGCACTCTTTTTGACTTTTTGCTCCTCATTAGTGTCTGGCATGCATTAATATTGCTCTATGAGATAGGACTTGGGCAGACGAGCGGTACAAAATACCCAGGTAGGTTATGGTGGCCCAGAAGTCCTGCACGCAAAGCAGCGCCATTAAACTCTATGCGAAGTGCACCAGACTTTGCTAGCGCAAAACTTTTGATCAGCTGTGCACTGCGGTGCTAACCCAGATGGTGCTATAGTTATCATGCCTAAACTTATCACGCCTAAACTGAGTTTAGGCGTGATAAAGGGCTTTTCACCAGCGTGCTAACTGTTAGCACCGCTCTGTGAATCAGGCCCATTATATCATATGTTTCGCTTCGGTGTCATTTTAAAACAGAAGCTATTTGCTATATATATTTATATATACATACACTCACATACATTATATATATATATACATACAACTTCTATGTATTTACTCAACACCAAGATTTACATTAAGAAAGACGCGTCAAATTAATACACAGACCACATTCTCCTGGTTTTCACCTTCTCACACATTGAAATTACTATACATTTTTGTTAAATGTTAATTTCAATATGTAAACAGTATTTGAGCACCTTTTTTTATTACAGTATGGCTATTCCAGGCATGCCTGAAAATGTGTTGCTTTCAGATTATATATTTTAATACCATGTTTACTTGATGTTTTATGAAGCTCTATTGATTTCTCCCAGCATTAGCAGCTTCTTACTGGCTGCTGTAAATGATTATGTCTCATTTAATAGACATCACTGCAGCTGCAGCAGGTCAATCATTTATTCAGCATGATGAGGACATCGGAAAAGGTCAGCTGCTATATGCCAGACCATCAGTACATACAGAAAACCAATGCTCAGAATAGCACATGCAGATATTATGTGACTCAGTCAATAAATATTTATGTGATTCAACTGGTAAATGATCTAAAAGTTCTCTTTTTCTGAGTAATATTACCATGGTGCAAATGTGTACTAAAAGAGTAACTACAGTGTAAATAACATAAATAATATGAATTTAAAAATGATTTATTCTGTGTTGGCTTGTTGTAAAATCTTTGGTCACCCTGATTGATATTCTGAAATGTATCACAGGTAGCAACATCTTTAGTCCTTATCACAAAAATATAACCTGCACCAACCCAAGGGATGCCAGGTCAGCAAAACCTTTAATCAATATTAAAAAAATGCACAAACAAGACATGCCTCGCCGTAAAAAACACTTAAAATAGTATGCAGAGCGCTCCTTACACATAACCCAGCACCACACATACCCCAACCACGCCGGTACCGGTACCAATAGCCGATTTTCTTCAGAGTGGGGAGACAAGGTTTGCCAGGGTCTGCAGTCATAAATTCCACACAATTGCCATACGGGATATTCCTTCACAGAGCGGCCATCACATCGGCCATCAGGACACCATGACTGTGTGGCCAGTATCTCACCAGTCTCATGCTCAGTCAGTTTGCTCCTGTTTTCGGCCTCTCAGGTCTGCAGCTTCCTGTTACAGCACACCGCTCAACTAAGCCACGCAGCGGGGAGCGGTAGCCATTGCAGAGATACTTCCAGCAGTGGGTATGACATAAGGGAGCACTAAGAATGCAGTGCATGATGTGGCCCCGTCCACCAATGCTTTGCGTCCGCCCACTGCGAGCTTCATCAGGGTGTAACTTCTTTAGTCCTGTCAGGTGCAGCTCTGAGGAATATTTGTTTCTGAATATTCCGATGCCAGTGAAAATAGTGCCTGGTCTACCAGAATATATTGGGGGAAGAATTCTACTTAGCTAAAAAGCATAGGGTAAGCATTACTGGGAGGGTGGGGCTGCATAAAAATATACAGCAGCTAAGAATTGTGGAAAGTAGTACGTTGTGGGAATGCATGGCAGCACATAGAAATGACACGTGTAGAGAGGCCAAGTTCAAAATGTTTTTCATGAATTATATGCCCTTATCTGTTATATCTTATCTATATCTCTCTTATTTTACTATTACCTCCACCTCCTTTTTTGGACACAGGTGAGAAGAGTCCCTTAGCATAGCGAGGACAGTACATTGCAAGCAGGATTTCCCACACCTCTCACTCCACAGTGCTAAATGCGTTTGTCATGGTTCAGAAGAGTGGAGGGGGAATGTACGCTCACTGCCCTTTCTGTTCCTGAAATTCAGGTTCTGTGCCTGAATAAGAAATTGGTTGGGAAATTAAAGGGAACCCCATGCTCCTTTTTTAATAAAGGTTTACTGCACCATTAAATGTTATTGAACTTTGTAAATCTCAGGAGTAATTTCAGTGACCTTAAAATGGTATAAAATATCATGTGATCCACCTGCATATCCTAACCAGATCTTTATATAGATATCAATCATTGGTGGTCAGGAAAGGGAAGGCAGTGACCACATAACTGTAACTTTTAGCATGGGGTGGGGTGGGTACATTGCAAAGGGTATGACAAAGCATCATCTTCCTTGCAGTACACTTGTACCAGTATTAATGGACCATGGAGCTATTCTGATGGAATACCTGCAGTATTGCATCAGCTAAAAATGTAGTTATGCAGGAGATGTCTAATGTGAATAGGAGAGCCCACTACCAGGTTGTAGAGATGTCGCGAACCTCCTATTTTCTGTTCGCAAACCCCGTTCGCGAACCTTCGCGGAAGGTTCGATTCGCAGAAAAGTTTGCGAACCGCAATAGACTTCAATGGGGAGGCGAACTTTGAAAAATAGAAAAAATTATGCTGGCCACAAAAGTTATGGAAAAGATGTTTCAAGGGGTCTAACACCTGGAGGGGGGCATGGCGGAGTGGGATACATGCCCAAAGTCGCGGGGAAAAATCTGGATTTGACTCAAAGCAGCGTTTTAAGGGCAGAAATCACATTGAGGCCTGGTGCACACCAAAAACCGCTAGCAGATCTGCAAAATGCTAGCAGATTTTGAAACGCTTTTTCTTATTTTTCTGTAGCGTTTCAGCTAGCATTTTGCGGTTTTGTCTAGCGGTTTTGGTGTAGTAGATTTCCTGTACTGTTACTGAACAGCTACTGTAACAAAAAACGCCTGGCAAACCGCTCTGAAGTGCCGTTTTTTCAGAGCGGTTTGCGTTTTTCCTATACTTAACATTGAGGCAGAAACGCATCCGCAATCCAAAAAATGCCTCACCCAGGCATTTTTCGTTTCTGCAAAATGCCTCCCGCTCTGGTGTGCACCACCCCATTGAGATACATTGACCAAGCAGATCCGCAGCCCCAAGCGGATCTGAAAACGCCCAAAAAGCCGCTCGGTGTGCACCAGCCCTTAATGCTAAATTGCAGGCTTAACGTGCTTTCAAACATCTTGCATGGGTATACATCAATCAGGGAGTGTAATTAGAGTTCTGTTTCACACTGACACACCAAACTCACTGTGTAACGCACCGCAAACAGCTGTTTGCGTAGTGACGGCCATGCTGGACTGGTGAGCACCGTGGCCAGAGTGTAGGCCGTGGCGTTTTTCAAGCCCATATGGCCACCGGGCTGTGGTAGCTCAATGATAGAACAACAGTGACTGTTCAGCTGATCAAATTTGGTCTGACCACAATGAAGCAACGACCTTATCTTTTGTATGCCACCCCCACCCGAGACACTCAAATAGCCGGCGGTCTTTGCTTCATTGTGATACGCAAGCATCTTCACCGCAGCAAGGTAATGATCATGAAGGGGGATGGGCACATGTACATGCCTTTTGTTTTTTTGTTGCAGCCGCCCGCATTGCAGCCAGAAAAATTAGGCAGGCATGTACACGCACCAGAAAAATTAGTGTAGCGGCCGCTGCTAGCAGCGGCCTTAAAAAATTCAGGAATCCGCCTAGAGTCCTGGACCGTGTTGGTGGTGGCGGAGAAGGCAAGCGGCCTGCAGGCAGAGATGCTGTGTGTGGGGACTGACTTAGTCTTCGGTCGTGCAGTAGCCCTCCGGGATCCATTCCTCATTCATTTTGATAAAGGTCAGGTACTGAACACTGTCGTGACTTAGGCGACTTCTCTTCTCAGTAACTATGCCTCCAGCTGCACTGAAGGTCCTTTCTGACAGGACGCTTGCGGCAGGGCAAGAGAGAAGTTGTATGGCAAATTGGGACAGCTCTGGCCACAGGTCAAGCCTGCGCAACCAGTAGTCCAAGGGTTCATCTTCGCTTTTCGCAGTGTCTACATCCACACTCAAGGCCAGGTAGACGGCTACCTGCCGGTCCAGGCGTTGGTGGAGGGTGGATCCGGAAGGACTATGGCGAGGAGTTGGACTAAAGAACGTCCGCAAGTCCGACATCACCCTGAGATCGCTGGAGCGTCCTGTCCTTGCCTGCGTGGACTTGGGAGGAGGAGGGTTACTGCCAGTGGTACCTTGATTGCGTTGTGCAGCCACATCACCCTTAAACGCATTGTAAAGCATCATCGACAGCTTGTTCTGCAAGTGCTGCATCCTTTCCGCCTTCTGTTGAGTTGTTAACAGGTCCGCCACTTTGTGCCTGTACCGAGGGTCTAGTAGCGTGGCCACCCAGTACAGGTCATTCGACTTGAGTTTTTTGATACGGGGGTCCCTCAAAAGGCTGGACAACATGAAAGAGGCCATCTGCACAAAGCTGGATGCAGACGTACTCTCCATCTCCTCTTGCTCTTCCTCAGTGACTGGACGCAACTCATCTTCCTCCCCCCAGCCACGAACAATACCACGGGAACATGGAGCAGCAGAAGCCCCCTGTGACAGCTGCCGCGGTTGTTCTTCTTCCGCCGCCTCTTCCTCCTCCACAGAAACACCTTCCTCATCATCACCATCATCAGAGTCTGACTCCTCTCCTTCCCCACACGACTCCTCTTCTTCCTCCTCCTCCTCCCCCCTCTGTGCTGCCAAAGGTGTTGTGGGAACATCGGGTTCGGGTGTAAATGGCTCCCACGACTCCTGCTGCCGTAACTATTCTCGTTCATGCTCCTCCACAGCTGTATCCAACACTCTACGCACGGCACGCTCCAGGAAGTAAGCGTAGGTGATCAAGTCGCTGATGGCGCCCTCATCGCGACTCACCAGTTTGGTCACCTCCTCAAAGGGCTCCATGACCCTGCATGCATTTCGCATCAGTGTCCAGTTGTTGGGCCACAACATCCCCATCCTCCCAGATTGTGTCCTTGTACTGTAATGATACAGGTACTGGGTGACGGCTTTCTCCTGGTCTAGCAGGCGAGAGAACATCAGCAGGGTGGAATTCCAGCGAGTCGGGCTATCGCAAATCAGGCGTCTCACCGGCAAGTTGTTTCTACGCTGAATGTTCGCAAAGCGTGCCATGGCCTTGTAAGAGCGCCTGAAATGCCCACACAACTTCCTGGCCTGCTTCAGGACGTCCTCTAAGCCTGGGTACTTGGACACAAATCTTTGCATGACCAGATTCAGCACATGTGCCATGCAGGGTATGTGTGTCAGCTTTCCCAAATTCAACGCAGCAATGAGATTGCTGCCGTTGTCACACACCACGTTGCCGATCTCAAGCTTGTGCGGGGTCAGCCATTGCTCCACCTGTTTGTTAAGAGTAGCCAGGAGAGCTGCTCCAGTGTGACTCTCCGCTTTCAGGCAAGACATGTCTAACACTGCGTGACACCGTCGTACCTGGCATGCAGCATAGGCCCTGGGGTGCTTGGGCTGTGTAGCTGGAGAGGAGATTGCGGCACCAGCCAAGGAGGAGGAGGAGGATGACGACAGCGAAGCGGTGGTAGCAGGTGGAGAGGAGGTGGCTGGAGGCCTACCTGCAAGCCGTGGAGGTGTGACAAGTCGATCCTCTGTGGAGCCACGTACTCCCTGCTTGCTGCCATCGGTCACTAGGTTGACCCAATGGGCTGTGTATGTAATGTAGTGGCCCTGCCCGTGCTTGGCAGACCAGGCATCCGTGGTCAGGTGGACCCTTGACCCAACGATGTGTGCCAGAGATGACACCACTTGCCTCTCAACTGCACAGTAGAGTTTGTGAAAAATAATTGCGGCCTGGTATCTTCCACTGCGGTGTACCAATGGCCACAAACTTACGGAAAGCCTCTGACTCCACCAGCTTGTATGGTAATAGCTGGCGAGCTAATAGTTCCGCCACGCCAGCTGTCAGATGCCGGGCAAGAGGGTGACTGGCAGACATTTGCTTCTTCCGCTCACATACTTCCTTCACGGAGAGCTGGGTACTGCTGTGGGCAGAGGAGAAGGAACCGCTGAAGGGAAGAGGCGGTGTGGAGGAGGGTGGCTGTGAAGGTGCAAGGGAGAAAGTGGATGAAGACGATGCACCTGAAGGAGGAAGAGGAGAAGGAGGGTGGCTTGTCTTTTGAGGGGTGCTGCTTTTCCTCAGGTGTTCTTGCCATAGCTGTTTGTGCCTTCTCTCCAGGTGCCTTCGTAAGGCACTTGTCCCTACGTAAGAGTTGGCCTTTCCACGGCTCAATTTTTGCTGGCAGAGACAACAGATGGCTTTGCTCCGATCTGAGACACACACGTGAAAAAACGTCCAAACCGCTGAGCCCCCCTGGGGTGATGGCGCTACGGTGGCATCAGCAGCTAAAGTTGAAGGGCATGTTGGATGGCTGGCCATAGCTGGCGATACATGGCGCCGGACACTGCCCCCAGCTGTTTCTGAGGACGAGCTCCCTCTGCTTCTATCATGGAGTCATCTCCTCCTACTCCTCCTCTGAACTGTCCCCCTGGTCATCTCCTCTATCGGGAACATATGTGGTATCCGTTTAATCGTCATCATAATCCTCCTGGCCAGCTGCGCTTTCCTCAGACACCTCCTCAACTGCACCAACTTCAGGTGGTCCATCATCCCCATCCACACACGTTACGTCCATACTATCGCCACCTAACTCAGACGTATGAGGTGGTGTACCTGCGCCTTCTTGTTGTTGTTGCAGTAGTGGCTGGGAATCAGTGATTTCATCACCACCACCAAATAACTCCTGCAAAGTGTCAAATGCAGCAGATGTGGTGCTTGTTGTAGCGCTGGTGGCTGCGGGAGATGAGGTGTTCTGTGTTAAATACTCAAGCACCTCCTCACGATTTTGGGAAGTGATGGCACGTGCCTTCTTCTGATCACTGTATTTTGGGCCAGGTCCGCACGAAATCACAGCAACACCACCTCGCACAGCCACAGACCTGCCGGTGCCTGGTGGCCTTCCTCTGGGTCTGCCTCTACCTCTTCCTCTACCTGGTTTGTCCATTTTGTCCATCTCGGGGGGATGCTAGGTATATGCAGTGAGGTGGGTTCTCACTCAACAAAACAGGTAGTAAGATGCAGTGAGCTGGGTTCACTGAACAGTAAAGGTACTTAAGATGCAGTGAGGTGGGTTCTCACTCAACACAACAGGTAGTAAGATGCAGTGAGCTGGGTTCACTGAACAGTAAAGGTACTTAAGATGCAGTGAGGTGGGTTCTCACTCAACACAACAGGTAGTAAGATGCAGTGAGCTGGGTTCACTGAACAGTAAAGGTACTTAACCACTTGAGGACCTAGGGCTTTCTACCCCTTAAGGACCGGCCACTTTTTTTCCATTCAGACCACTGCAGCTTTCACGGTTTATTGCTCGCTCATACAACCTACCACCTAAATGAATTTTGGCTCCTTTTCTTGTCACTAATAAAGCTTTCTTTTGGTGCTATTTGATTGCTCCTGCGATTTTTACTTTTTATTATATTCAGCAAAAAAGACATGAATTTTGGCAAAAAAAAGATTTTTTTAACTTTCTGTGCTGACAGTTTTCAAATAAAGTAAAATTTCTGTATACATGCAGCGCGAAAAATGTGGACAAACATGTTTTTGATAAAAAAAAACCCATTCAGTGTATATTTATTGGTTTGGGTAAAAGTTATAGCGTTTACAAACTATGGTGCAAAAAGTGAATTTTCCCATTTTCAAGCATCTCTGACTTTTCTGACCCTCTGTCATGTTTCATGAGGGGCTAGAATTCCAGGATAGTATAAATACCCCCCAAATGACCCCATTTTGGAAAGAAGACATCCCAAAGTATTCACTGAGAGGCATAGTGAGTTCATAGAAGATATTATTTTTTGTCACAAGTAAGCGGAAAATGACACTTTGTGAAGAAAAAAAAAAAAAAAAAAAAGTTTCCATTTCTTCTAACTTGCGACAAAAAAAAATGAAATCTGCCACGGACTCACCATGCCCCTCTCTGAATACCTTGAAGTGCCTACTTTCCAAAATGGGGTCATTTGTGGGGTGTGTTTACTGTCCTGACATTTTGGGGGGTGCTAAATTGTAAGCACCCCTGTAAAGCCTAAAGGTGCTCATTGGACTTTGGACCCCTTAGCGCAGTTAGGCTGCAAAAAAGTGCCACACATGTGGTATTGCCGTACTCAGGAGAAGTAGTATAATGTGTTTTGGGGTGTATTTTTACACATACCCATGCTGGGTGGGAGAAATATCTCTGTAAATGACAATTTGTTAATTTTTTTTTACACACAATTGTCCATTTACAGAGATCTTTCTCCCACTCAGCATGGGTATGTGTAAAAATACACCACAAAACACATTATACTACTTCTCCTGAGTACGGCGATACCACATGTGTGGCACTTTTTTGCACCCTAACTGCGCTAAAGGGTCCAAAGTCCAATGAGTACCTTTAGAATTTCACAGGTCATTTTGAGAAATTTCGTTTCAAGACTACTCCTCACGGTTTAGGGCCCCTAAAATGCCAGGGCAGTATAGGAACCCCACAAATGACCCCATTTTAGAAAGAAGACACCCCAAGGTATTCCGTTAGGAGTATGGTGAGTTCATAGAAGATTTTATTTTTTGTCAAAAGTTAGCGGAAAATGACACTTTGTGAAAAAACACAATTAAAATCAATTTCCGCTAACTTTTGACAAAAAATAAAATCTTCTATGAACTCACCATACTCCTAACGGAATACCTTGGGGTGTCTTCTTTCTGAAATGGGGTCATTTGTGGGGTTCCTATACTGCCCTGGCATTTTAGGGGCCCTAAACTGTGAGGAGTAGTCTTGAAACGAAATTTCTCAAAATGACCTGTGAAATTCTAAAGGTACTCATTGGACTTTGGGCCCTTTAGCACAGTTAGGGTGCAAAAAAGTGCCACACATGTGGTATCGCCATACTCGGGAGAAGTAGTACAATGTGTTTTGGGGTGTATTTTTACACATACCCATGCTGGGTGGGAGAAATACCTCTGTAAATGGACAATTGTGTGTAAAAAAATCAAAAGATTGTCATTTACAGAGGTATTTCTCCCACCCAGCATGGGTATGTGTAAAAATACACCCCAAAACACATTATACTACTTCTCCCGAGTACGGCGATACCACATGTGTGGCACTTTTTTGCACCCTAACTGCACTAAGGGGCCCAAAGTCCAATGAGTACCTTTAGGATTTCACAGGTCATTTTTGTTTCAAGACTACTCCTCACGGTTTAGGGCCCCTAAAATGCCAGGGCAGTATAGGAACCCCACTAATGACCCCATTTTAGAAAGAAGACACCCCAAGGTATTCCGTTAGGAGTATGGTGAGTTCATAGAAGTTTTTATTTTTTTGTCACAAGTTAGCGGAAATTGATTTTAATAGTTTTTTTTCACAAAGTGTCATTTTCCGCTAACTTGTGACAAAAAATAAAATCTTCTATGAACTCACCATACTCCGTACGGAATACCTTTGGGTGTCTTCTTTCTAGAATGGGGTCATTTGTGGGGTTCCTATACTGCCCTGGCATTTTAGGGGCCCTAAACCGTGAGGAGTAGTCTTGAAACCAAATGTCGCAAAATGACCTGTGAAATCCTAAAGGTACTCATTGGACTTTGGGCCCCTTAGCGTACTTGGGGTGTAAAAAAGTGCCACACATGTGGTACCGCCGTACTCAGGAGAAGTAGTATAATGCGTTTTGGGGTGTATTTTTACACATACCCATGCTAAGTGGGAGAAATATCTCTGTAAATGACAATTGTTTGATTTTTTTACACACAATTGTCCATTTACATAGAAATTTCTCCCATCCAGCATGGGTATGTGTAAAAATACACCCCAAAACACATTATACTACTTTTCCTGAGTACGGCGGTACCACATGTGTGACAATTTTTTGCAGCCTAGGTGCGCTAAGGGGCCCAACGTCCTATTCACAGGTCATTTTGAAGCATTTGTTTTCTAGACTACTCCTCGCGGTTTAGGGCCCCTAAAATGCCAGGGCAGTATAGGAACCCCACAAGTGACCCCATTTTAGAAAGAAGACACCCCAAGGTATTCCGTTAGGTGTATGGCGAGTTCATAGAAGATTTTATTTTTTGTCACAAGTTAGTGAAAAATGACACTTTGTGAAAAAAAACCAATAAAAATTAATTTCCGCTAACTTTTGACAAAAAATAAAATCTTCTATGAACTCGTCATACACCTAACAGAATACCTTCGGGTGTCTTTTTTTCTAAAATGGGGTCACTTGTGGGGTTCCTATACCGCCCTGGCATTTTACAGGCCCAAAACCGTGAGTAGTCTGGAAACCAAATGTCTCAAAATGACTGTTCAGGGGTATAAGCATCTGCAAATTTTGATGACAGGTGGTCTATGAGGGGGCGAATTTTGTGGAACCGGTCATAAGCAGAGTGGCCTTTTAGATGACAGGTTGTATTGGGCCTGATCTGATGGATAGGAGTGCTAGGGTGGTGACAGGAGGTGATTGATGGGTGTCTCAGGGGGTGGTTAGAAGGGAAAATAGATGCAATCAATGCACTGGGGAGGTGATCGGAAGGGGGTCTGAGGGGGATCTGAGGGATTGGCCGAGTGATCAGGAGCCCACACGGGGCAAATTGGGGCCTGATCTGATGGGTAGGTGTGCTAGGGGGTGACAGGAGGTGATTGATGGGTGTCTCAAGGTGTGATTAGAGGGGGGAATAGATGCAAGCAATGCACTGGCGAGGTGATCAGGGCTGGGGTCTGAGGGCATTCTGAGGGTGTGGGCGGGTGATTGAGTGCCCTAGGGGCAGATAGGGGTCTAATCTGATAGGTAGCAGTGACAGGGGGTGATTGATGGGTAATTAGTGGGTGTTTAGGGTAGAGAATAGATGGAAACACTGCGCTTGGGTGGTGATCTGATGTCGGATCTGCGGGCGATCTATTGGTGTGGGTGGGTGATCAGTTTGCCCGCAAGGGGCAGGTTAGGGGCTGATTGATGGGTGGCAGTGACAGCGGGTGATTGATGGGTGGCAGTGACAGGGGGTGATTGATGGGTGGCAGTGACAGGGGGTGATTGATGGGTGATTGATAGGTGATTGACAGGTAATCAGTGGGTTATTACAGGGGAGAACAGATGTAAATATTGCACTGGCGAATTGATAAGGGGGGGTCTGAGGGCAATCTGAGCGTGTAGGCGGGCGATTGGGTGCCCGCAAGGGGCAGATTAGGGTCTGATCTGATGGGTAACAGTGACAGGTGGTGATAGGTGGTGATAGGGGGTGATTGATGGGTAATTAGTGGGTGTTTAGAGGAGAGAATAGATGTAAACGCTGCGCTTGGGTGGTGATCTGATGTCGGATCTGCGGGCGATCTATTGGTGTGGGTGGGTGATCAGATTGCCCGCAAGGGGCAGGTTAGGGGCTGATTGTTGGGTGGCAGTGACAGGGGGTGATTGATGGGTGATAGGTGATTGGCAGGTGATTGACAGGTGATCAGTGGGTTATTACAGGGAAGGACAGATGTAATTAATGCACTGGCGAATTGATAAGGGGGGGGGGGGTCTGAGGGCAATCTGAGCGTGTGGGCGGGTGATTGGGTGCCCGCAAGGGGCAGATTAGGGTCTGATCTGATAGGTAACAGTGACAGGTGGTGATAGGGGGTGATTGATGGGTGATTGATGGGTAATTAGTGGGTGTTTAGAGAAGATAACAGATGTAAACAATACATTTGGGAGGTAATCTGACGGCGGGTTTGCGGGCGATCTAATGGTGTGGGTGGGTGATCAGATTGCCTGCAAGGGGCAGGTTAGGGGCTGATTGATGGGTGGCAGTGACAGGGGGTGACAGGGGGTGATTGATGGGTGATAGGTGATTGGCAGGTGATTGACAGGTGATCAGTGGGTTATTACAGGGAAGAACAGATGTAATTAATGCACTGGTGAATTGATAAGGGGGGGTCAGAGGGCAATCTGAGCGTGTGGGCGGGTGATTGGGTGCCCGCAAGGGGCAGATTAGGGTCTGATCTGATAGGTAAAAGTGACAGGTGGTGATAGGGGGTGATTGATGGGTGATTGATGGGTAATTAGTGGGTGTTTAGAGGAGAGAATAGATGTAAACAATGGATTTGGGAGGTGATCTGATGTCGGATCTGCGGGCGATCTATTGGTGTGGGGGGGTGATCAGATTGCCCGCAAGGGGCAGGTTAGGGGCTGGCTGATGGGTGGCAGTGACAGGGGGTGATTGACGGGTGATTGATGGGTGATTGACAGGTGATTGACAGGTGATCAGGGGGATAGATGCATACAGTAAACAGGGGGGGTGGTCTGGGGGGGGGGGGGGTGTGGGGAGAATCTGAGGGGTGGGGGGTGATCAGGAGGGGGCAGGGAGCAGGGTGGGGGATAAAAAAAAAATAGCGTTGACAGATAGTGACAGGGAGTGATTGATGGGTGATTAGGGGGGGTGATTGGGTGCAAACAGGGGTCTGGGGGGTGGGCAGGGGGGGTCTGATGGGTGCTGTGGGTGATCTGGGGCAGGGGGGGGGGAAAATCAGTGTGCTTGGTGCAGACTAGGGTGGCTGCAGCCTGCCCTGGTGGTCCCTCGGACATTGGGACCACCAGGGCAGGAGACAGCCTGTATAATACACTTTGTAAACATTACAAAGTGTATTATACACTTTGTATGCGGCGATCGCGGGGTTAACATCCCGCCGGCGCTTCCGTATAGCCGGCGGGATGTTGCGGCGGGTGAGCGGCGCCAGGCGGAGGCGGAGGATCGCGTCACTGATGACGCGATCGCTCTGCCCATGCCCCTACAAGGACCGCCGCCAATTGTCAATACGGCGGTCCTTGCGGGGTGCACTTCCCGGCCGCCAATTGTACATACCGCGGTCGGGAAGTGGTTAAGATGCAGTGAGGTGGGTTCTCAATAAACACAACAGGTAGTAAGATGCAGTGAGCTGGGTTCACTGAACAGTAAAGGTACTTAAGATGCAGTGAGGTGGGTTCTCACTCAACACAACATGTAGTTAGATGCAATGAGGTGGCCAGGTGGGTTCACTCAACACAACAGGTAGTTAGATGCAGTGAGCTGGGTTCACTCAACACAAAGCTAGGTATATGCAGTGATGAGGTGGTTTAAAGGGGAACTGAAGAGAGAGGTATATGGAGGCTATCATGTTTATTTCCTTTTAGACAATACCTGTTGCCTGGCAGCCCTGCTGATCCTCTGCCTCTAATACTATTACCCATAGCCCCTGAACAAGCATGCAGCAGATCAGGTGTTTCAGTGGTTCAGACTTATAAGTCTGATCTGACAAGACTAGCTGCATGCTTGTTTCTGGTTTTAATCAGATACTACTGCAGAGAAATAGACCAGCAGGGCTGCCAGGCAACTGGTATTGATTAAAAGGAAATAAACATGACAGCCTCCATATACCTCTCTCTTCAGTTCCCCTTTAAGTAAACACAACAAGTACTGCGTAGTTAGATGCAGTGAGCTGGGTTCACTGAACAGTAAAGGTAGTTAAGATGCAGTGAGGTGGGTTCTCACTCAACACAACAGGTAGTTAGATGCAGTGAGCTGGGTTCACTCAACACAAAGCTAGGTATATGCAGTGATGAGGTGGGTTAAGTAAACACAACAGGTACTGGGGTATATGCAGTACTGGGTATGTGCAGCTCCCTGTCACACACACAGGTAGTCACAATGTGCTGGGCTGCTGGCAGTGGCACACACACTATCAATTAGCAAGGCTGTGCATGCAACAAAAGTGTCAGTTTGACACACAGAAAAAAAAAAAAATATGTACAGGATGAGCTCTGAAAAGAGCTGTTGCTGTTGATGGGTGCTTTAAAAGCAATAATAATCAGTAAGGGGCAAGCAAAGCAGCCTAGAACCTAACTAATCTGTCCCTAGGAGAAAAAGTCTGCAGCAGCTCTCCCTTTCCTCTCTCTAGCAGGCACACGAGTGTAATGGCCGCCGGACCCTGCCTTATATAAGGGGGGTGGGGCTCCAGGGCTTAGTGTAGCCTGAATGGCTACAATGTGCCTGCTGACTGTGATGCAGAGGGTCAAAGTTGACCCTCATAGTGCATTATGGGGCGAATCGAACTTCCGCAAAAGTTCGCCTGGTGCAGGCGAACGCGAACTCCCTAAGTTCGCCTGGAACCGTTCGCCGGCGAACCGTTCGCTACATCTCTACCAGGATGGGAGCTAACCTGGTGGAGGAGATGCCTATTCTCATTAATTCAGTCTAGCCAAATCTTAAAGTGGACCCAAATTAAAAATACAAGATTTCAGCAATAAAATCTATTTTCTAAATTATAATAATAAATAGCAGCCTTTTGTCAGGTGCAGGATGACAAATATAAAATATTTTACATTTATTGGAGGAACCCCTCCCTTCCTTTCATATTGCCGGGTCAGAATCCGGCAAAATGCTGGAGTAGGTGGTGTCCAGCAAAGGAGGAATTGCTAATGGCTGCCCCCAGTATAACCCTAGTTATGCAAAGAGAAGGGTGAAAAGCATGCACTGAAATGCTCATAGGCTTGAAAGAGTGTTTATTTATCTTTGTATGTGTCAGAGTGGTGCAACTAAATATTTTGAATTAAAAAAATGTTTGGTTTGGGTCCGCTTTAAGTTGAGGCCTAACCACCAGAAACCAAGAGGCAGTGACTCTGCTAGAGTTGTACTGGAAGGGCCCGTTTTCACTTGTGCGTTGCAATCCCATCGCGGAAAATGCATCAACGAATCCGCATGCGGGTGCGGATTCGTTCACGCTGCCATGCGGATTTTCACGCGGAATCGTTCGTGGTTTGCGCTATGCGATATTAACCATGTCAATGCCGGCAAGCATTGACATGGGTTTTCACGCGGAAACGCACGTGGAAATGCCAGGAAAACCGCAAGACTAACATGCTTGCGGTTTTCCTATTACATTAGCGGAGACATCCAAAATGATATTTATCGTTTATGTTTTATTTCCTTTTCCTAAGCGATATTTTTCGTTTCTTACTTTGGACTGTGGACTTTGGACTTTGGAAGAGAAAATATATTGTTGGGAAATTAGCTGGTTAGGGTAGTGCTGATTTAGCCAAGGGGTAAAGCACTGGACTTTGGTGATCATTTTTGTGCAAGTGCAGGTTCGAATCCAGTCAATGCTCCTTAGCACTTTACCACTGTGCTACAACACCTTTCCTCAAACCCTTCCAAACATCATTTAAATATCCTTATGCGTCACACCACTATGTTACACAGCACCATCTGCAGTTCTAATATTTGACTGCAAACACCACAGGGCACTGAGGGCAGCCTGAGTCTTAATCGTGCCTTGTAATGCCGGCAGCAGCGGAGACTGGAAGAGCTTCCCACAACGGATGAATGAAGACGTTTCAAGGCTGGGAAGTAAGTATATAAAATGAGAATTACCGCTTTAAAACAAACGTTACAAAAACAAGGTTAAAACGAAAAATAAAACTACTCTAAAAACTATATTTTTCGTTTTTTTTAATTTTATCGTTGACTGCCTGGCGCCATTATTTGGCCGGCGCCATTTTTCACCGGCCCGATCCTCCTCACCCTGTGCAGAGCTTTTCTTATTATTGATAGATGGTTCTTCTTTCAATATTAAGAATCTAAGGGTGCGTACAGACATGCGACTATAGTGGTTTAAAACAATCGTTACCGACGGCATTGCCCGACGATCGTTCGTAAAAAGTGCACGAACGATCATTAAAACGACCGACCAACGAGATATGTCGTTGGTAAAGAACGATCCATTCTGCCAGATCTTTTCCAACGACCATCGTTCAAAAAGTAATGTCTGTACAACGATCGGTCGTTGATCGATCGTTCGTTCTCAAAGCTTTGCACATGCTCAAACAGTTCTTTTTGACACTTGTGTTTTAAATCAGTTTATACATCATGTTGCGCACGCAACGCTCGTTCCAAGATCATTCGTACACGAACGATGTTCAAAGTAGCCTTTCTTTAAACGATCATCGGCCGATACCTCCTTTAACATCGTTCGTCGTTCAGAACGATCGTTATCGTATGTCTGTACGTACCCTTTGTCCAGTTGGGTGGACACTGATCACTAGAGCAATGTCTCTTCACTTTAAGCTGAGAAGACTTCAAGCAACATGGAAGACACCCGCTGCAAACAAGATAAAGATTTTTCAATCAGAACAGAAAGCTTCTAGATGCATACTCACGGATCAAACCAGGGTTTCAAAAAACTCCAAAGTTTTCAATCAACATTAAAGCAAATTAAAATATTACAACAAACAAGTGTCTGACTATATATTAAACTTATAGCTACTGGGTAAAGGGTCTTCAAAAGTCAAGGGCAGTGTGCTCATCTGATCATTTTCTTAATCTAATTTAATTTTTGCAGGGCTGCCTTCACACATTTCTGGGTCCCATACTGGTCAAACCTTCTGGGCCCCCCAAATCACAATCTGCAAAAAAAAAGCTCTTACTGTGATAGAGGTCGACGTTGTTATGCATTATAAACAAATACCAAGGGTCAATGGCGTAGCTTAGGAGCTGTGGGCCCCGATGCAAATTTTACATTGGGCCCCCAAGCACTCTATACTTAACAATTGATACGGCACACCAAAATCTGCCAATGGCAACTACAGTGTCAGAGGTGCAAGAAGGGGATGGGAAACAGTTTGTTAATAATTACCACTATTCAAAGTATCTATAGAAGGCATTATTATGAGCACAGGACCAATAGAAAGCTAATACTGAAGTTTAGGGAGGGCCCTTCGGGGCCCCTCTGGTCCAAGGGCCCCGATGCGGTCGCAACCTCTGCAACCCCTATTGCTACGACCCCGCCAAGGGTTGAACAGCACAAACCAAATTATATGCAATTCTATGCAAAGCATGCACGCAGCACTGGAGATCCCCAGTCTCCACAAGAAATATATAAATACAGAGGGGCTGCAGCACACAACCACTCCCACCTCTAGCACAGTTAAGCATATAAATGAGCAGATTGTACATGTTCAGAGAGTTCATTCAGTAGCTAGTAAAAAGGTGAGGTGTTTTTAAATTCCTTTTCTCCAATTTACACAGTGGGTGTGGCTGTGTGCTGCAGCCCCTCTGTATTTATATATTTCTTGTGGAGACTAGGGATCTCCAGTGCTGCGTGCATGCTTTGCATAGAATTGCATATAATTTGGTTTGTGCTGTTCACCCCTTGGTATTTTTGTTTATAATTTTCCCCTGTGAGGCCTGGTGCACACCAAAACCCGCTAGCAGATCCGCAAAATGCTAGCAGATTTTGAAACGCTTTTTGTTATTTTTCTGTAGCGTTTCAGCTAGCGTTTTGAGGTTTTGGTAAGCGTTTTTGGTGTAGTAGATTTCAGATATTGTTACAGTAAAGCTGTTACTGAACAGCTTCTGTAACAAAAACGCCTGCAAAACCACTCTGAACTGCCGTTTTTCAGAGCAGTTTGCGTTTTTCCTATACTTAACATTGAGGCAGAAACACATCCACAATCCAAAAAATGACTCACCCGGGAGTATGCGTTTCAGCAAAACGCCTCCCGCTCTTGTGTGAACCACCCCATTGAGATACATTGACCAAGCGTATAAGCATATAAATGAGCGGATTGCACATGTTCAGAGAGTTCATTCAGTAGCTAGTAAAAAGGTGAGGTGGTTTTAAATTCCTTTTCTCTCATTTAGGCCTCTTTTCCACGGACTGTTGATTGGCAGTAAAATGCCTCTCAGGCCTCCTTTTCACAAACTGTTGATAGGTAGTGAAATGCCTCTCAAACTCTCTCAACTGCTCACTGCTGCTTGGTAACTGTTTGTTGCTGAATGATAACTGCTTACTTCTGCCTGGTAACTGCTTGCTGAGCACACAGCTCAACAGTTCATGGAAAGGAGGCCTTAAACTCACAACTGCTCAATGCTGCCTGGTAACTGCTCACTTCTGCTTGATAACTGCTCACTGCAGCCTGAGCACACAGTTCCACAGTCCATGGAAAAGAGGCCTAAGTTGACTCTTGGGCTTTTGGAATAGTTCCCATTAGATCGCTAATAAAAATTAGCATTTTGCATGGTTAGAGTAGGACTCACCAGATTGGGGATACTATGGCATAGATTCATAAAGCATTACTACATGTGGTAATGCTGAAAACAGCTGACTTTACTGAGCACTAAGGGCTCGTTCCCACTGTTGCGACGCGATTTCGGCCGCATTCCGACGCTTGTAAAAACGCATGCGGATGCGTTTCCGCATGCGTTTTTACCCGCGATTTCGCATGCGATTTCGCATGGCAGGGTGCCATGCGAAATTAACCTTGACACTGCCAGGGCTAAATAAAATTGAAAAAGGTGCGAAATCGCACGCGAAATCGCGGGTAAAAACGCATGTAACAAACGCATGCGTTTTTACTATTAAATACATTAGCGGCGATTCGCACGGATTCCCGACGCAGGCGAAATCGTTGGCTCTTTTGTGCGTTTTTTTACCGCTGAAAAAAACGCACCTCAACAACGCTACAGTGGAAACAGGCCCATCCACTTGCATTACATGTGCGGATCTGCATGCGTTGGACGCATGCAGATTCGCGATAGTGGGAACGAGCCCTTAGCAAAATGTAGATTCATAAAAGCTGTTACCACATGAAAAGCTGAAATTCCCGAGCAGTGCAGTAAATTACCGACTTGTGCTGTAAACACCTCCAACACATGTCAGTAAATGTCAATTCATAAAGATTAGAGCAGGCTGTAATAAGGTAGTGATAAGAGCAAAGTTAATGGAGACAGATCTCCCCAGGCAGCATCGGCGAGAAAAGAACAAACAAGGCTTCGCCTGAATACCCTAGGCTGTGTTTTTAACCTCTTGGGTACCTGTTTTCAGATAATATTAGAAAGAAAGCGTGCATGTGTAAAATTTCTTGCCGTTCTTCTAAGCTGTGGTAATTAAATAGATTGCTTAGAAAGACTAAAGACAGATAAAGGGCTGGTGCACACCGAGCTTTTTGGGCGTTTTCAGATCCGCTTGCGGCTGCGCATCCGCTTGGTCAATGTATCTCAATGGGGTGGTGCACACCAGAGCGGGAGGCGTTTTTCAGAAACAAATCCTCCCGGGGTGAGGCATTTTGTGGATTGCGGATGCGTTTCTGCCTCAATGTTAAGTATAGGAAAAACGCAAACCGCTCTGAAAAACGGCAGAGTACTTATCCGTTAGCCGGGCGCATCCGGCAGGTGGCGCTAATTATTATTCCCCCTCTAGGCCGACATGGATAGTAGGGAAAGCTGTAACTCTGGTGGAGTTTAGTCGCCACCTGCCGGATGCGCCCGGCTAACGGATAAGTACCAACGGCAGTTCAGAGCGGTTTTGCAGGCGTTTTTGTTACAGAAGCTGTTCAGTAACAGCTTTACTGTAACAATATATGAAATGTACTATACTGAAATCCGCTGCAGCAATCCGCAAAACGCCATAGAAAAATAAAAAAAAGCGTTTCAAAATCTGCTAGCATTTTGCGGATCTGCTAGCGGGTTTTGGTGTGCACCAGGCCTCAGAGCAGATTCAGGGCAAGCAGAGACAGTATAACAAACAATGCACATCTAAAGGGAAGTTGGGGATGCCTCTTTTATTGTAATGCTGTCTCTGCATGGAGAACAGAAAATGTAACAAAACAGGCAGCTACTCTCCTCAGGGTACCGACACTTTAGTTTAGTAAAACACTGCATTTCTACCGCACCTGTGAAATTTTTTATGAATTAGCACACAGAAGTCTAAAATACCGAATGCAGTATTTTCCCGACGAGATTTTTTTTTACTGCAAAGCCTTTTATGAATTGACCCTTTTGGCGCAGTTGGTGAGCTTAAGCGTGTTAAAGCGTGACCAAGAGCCCTGTCACTGTTTTCCTGTTGTGTGCTGCAGCCCCTCTGTATTTATATATTTCTTGAGGAGACTGGGGGTCTCCAGTACTGCGTGCATGCATAGAATTGTAACACACTCACACTCACACACTTTGTAATGTGCATATGAAACTTTCACAGTAACATGCATTTCTATCCTTTGCATTATCACATGACAGGATGCATTTTTACAGATGACATGTTCATCTCTTGTATATGTTTCGGGTCTGTTTGCAACTGAAAGTGCGTTCAAGTTTTCAAGAGTAAAAAGCCACAGGGAGAGTCTCAAAATGCTCAAGGGACAATTCATTCACATGTGCATTATAAGTGTGCACACATATGCTGTACTGTCAAGGAAGTGAACAGGCTGGGGGTGAAGTCATTAATGATTCGGTAACATTTAACTGGGCACTATGCAAACTATGCAATGTACATTCGGTAGTTTGCATTAGTGCTTGATATCATTTATGTGCATTATCTGTGCATGTACATTTTTATCAATCATTGGAGAATATACGTCATTCTTTCTCGAGCATGAAAATATAGTGTGTGTGTGTGTGTGCGTGTGTGTGTGCGTGCGTGCGCGTGTGTGCGCGTGTGTAGTATTTGCTAGTTGCTACACACAAAAAAATAAATAAATAAGAAAACAAATTAATTGATCACATTTTACATATTCTTTTCTAGTCAAAACATGAACTTTTAGTAATTGTTCACTAATTTAGGTGAGATGTTAAATAATCATATTACTAGCAATATCGGTAAATAATTTAAGCACAACGTTGAATAACAAAAACGGCAAATAATTGAATTGCGGTATTACATTATCGGTAAATTTACTGATAATGTTGAACCTAACTATAACCTAACCTCTCCCTACTCTCCCTACTCTCACACAAAACCCTTCCCTGTGGGTGCTTAACCCCTAATCCTAAGCCACCCCTAGTGGTGCCTAATCTTATTACCCCCGGATCCCTACTAACAATAATACGATAAATTACAATTTAATTGTAGCCACCCACTAAATAGTGTAACAACTTTCCACATTATGATAAACAACAATTGCGCCCATTTTTAACTTTTTTAACTACTCCTTATTTCTCAAAGAAAAAAAAAAACTTCTATGTAGCATCAAAAGAAAGCCCCATCTTTCCTCTAAAAGTAATCTATGGGTTATGATAGGTTCACTACAACCCAATATGCAGTTATCTGGTAATAAAACACGTCTGAGGGCTTGTTCACACTAGAGGCGTTTTGTGGATTTTTTAAGCGCAGGCGATATGTACAAATTGCCCTAAAAGCGCATATACTATGCTTTCCAATTAGATATTTCTCATTGGGGCGTTCCGTTTGCTTTCCGATGACAACAGAGCTGCATGTACCATTTTCAGGGCGATTTGCCCTGAAAGGAAAGTATAGGGAAATCGCAAGCACTTTTTATAGCGATTTCCCCAGCGCTTTAATGAATAAATACATTGTATTTATTCATTCCCGGGGGCAAAGTAATCACTTTCTGACTGTCGTCAGGAAGTGATTAATAATTGCTCTGCTAAAGCGCTTACAAAAGCGCTTATAACATGCAGAGCGATTCGGAAAAAAAAAACAACCGCTCAGCGTGGGCGAGAGAGCGTGAGCAGAACGCAATGTGAACGAGGCCTAAGAGGCTGAAAAATGGTTTGTGCCTAAAGTGGTTCATTGCACTGCATTATATAGCACTGTTCTATGTTTACAGCACATCTTTGTACCAGAAGTGTAATTTCCTCATGTCTCACTTTCCAGTATGTTTTGGAGTTAGAGACATATGAGGCTAGGAGGACTACTAAAATGATTTTGAATTTCTCAGATTTAAAAAAACAATTGAAATATAGAAATGAACTTCAGTACAAGGAGTTTGTGCGTAATGGTTGGTAGAGTTCTCTTAATGAGATCAATCAAGTGTATGTTATAATAAAAATGAAGAAAACAAAATGACTGATTAAGGCTGGTTTCACAGTGGGACGTTACAGCCGCACGTTAGAACAGCCTGTAATGCACCCCACCGCACAGCAATGAAAAATCAATGGTCTGTTCACAGTGCCCACGTTGCGTTACTTAGTAACGCTGCGCCATAAGACAACGTACTGCATGCAGTACTTTATAAGCGGCAGAGCCGCGTTAGACTGCTTGCACATGCGCTGTAATGTTGGGGAGGAGCGGAGAGTGGCCAGGCACATGGCTAATTAATATTCACTGCACTCAGTGACATGCAGTGTTTACTTCCTGGAGTGGCCGCTCTGTGCGGCAATTGGCCGGGCGGGACCACGCGATGCCGCATGCGTCCAAGAGTACGCATCACGGACGCCAGAGTGAGCTGCACAATGCGGCTCACTCTGACGTCCACATCAGAGAGCAGCAGGCGTTGCGTTAGGGGCACCTTATGCGACCATAACGTCTCCTAAAACGCAACGTCCTGGTGTGAAACCAGCCTAAATGTCAAGTGATTATTCCTCTTTTATTTTTAAGTCTATAGAGAAGACTAGCGGAAAATAACTCTAATCTGCTATGTGACTGATTTTTAGCACTGAGCATACAAGAGAGATCAGTCACTTAGGTGACAACCTCTTTTATAGCAGATCTCATTCTATTCTAAGTAATCCAAGCAAATCAGTTAATAATCGCAGTTGATTTTAATGATGCATTTGAAACCAATAAAAAGGCAAGGTTGTATTTTGCAAGATGTTCAGCAGAAAACTTTCTGAGGCCCAGTGTACACCAAAACCGCTAGGCTAGAAAATCCTCAAAATGCTAGAGGTTTTTGGAGCAGACTTCAGAGCGATTCTAGACATGTTTAGGCCCAGTGCACACCGAGCGGTTTTTGGAGCGATCCGCCGGCCGCATCCGCCTCTAAAAACGCTTGTCTAATGTATTGCAATGGGATGGTGCACACCGGCGGTTTGCGGTTTTTGTCAAGCCGCAAACGCGCCTCCTGCTGCGCGTTTGCGGTTTTCGGAAGCGTTTCGTCCTCAATGTAAAGTATAGGAAAAACGCAAACCGCTCTGAAAAACGCTAGTTCAGAGCGGTTTGCCGGGCATTTTTGTTACAGTAGCTGTTCAGTAACAGCTTTTACTGTAACAATATGTGTAATCTGCTACACAAAAACGCACGCAAAACCGCTAGGTATGTTTAGAAAACCTCTCTAAACATACCTAGAATCGCTCTGAAATCAGCTCCCAAAACCGCTAGCGTATTGCAGATCTGCTAGCGGTTTTGGTGTGCACTGGGCCTCAGAGAGGTTTTCTAAACATGCCTAGCGTTTTTGGGAGTGTTTTTGTGTAACAGATTACAAATATTGTTACAGTGAAGCTGTTACTGAACAGCTTCTGTAACAAAAACACCTGGAAAACAACTCTGATCTAGCGTTTCCCAGAGCGGTTTGAGCTTTTCCTATACTTTACATTGAGGCAGAAACGCTTCAGCAAACTGCAAAAGTGCTGCAGGACCCACGTTTGCGGTTTGCTAAAAACCTCAAACCGCTGGTGTGCACCATCCCATTGAAATACATTAGCCAAGCATTTTCACAAGTGGAAGCGGTAACGCTAAAAAAACCACTCGGTGTGCACCAGGCCTGAATACTTTCAGGCCACCACGTAATTTCTGGTGTGGCTCTTTGTAAAGGTGGCCACACACAGTACAATAAAACGATCGGATTTTACGACAATTCGATAAAAAACATCGGATTTCCTGAGCAATCAAAAGCGTTTTTTTTTTTTTTATTCGAGTAAGAAATCTAATTGGATTTCACTTTTTTATTCAATAGAAGTCAAACGGGAGTGGTTGATTTTTCTGATCAGTCTTTATGAAAATTGAATGGTGTGTGGTAGATTGTCAATTTATTAATACACCCAGAGTTTTCAATCCTTTTTTTTTTTTTTTTTTCATAATTTGGGAAAAATTTAACGTGTGTGTGTGTGTGTGTGTGTGTGTGTGTGTGTGTGTGTGTGTGTGTGTGTGTGTGTGTGTGTGTGTGTGTGTGTGTGTGTGTGTGTGTGTGTGTGTGTGTGTGTGTGTGTGTGTGTGTGTGTGTGTGTGTGTGTGTGTGTGTGTGTGTGTGTGTGTGTGTGTGTGTGTGTGTGTGTGTGTGTGTGTGTGTGTGTGTGTGTGTGTGTGTGTGTGTGTGTGTGTGTGTGTGTGTGTGTGTGTGTGTGTGTGTGTGTGTGTGTGTGTGTGTGTGTGTGTGTGTGTGTGTGTGTGTGTGTGTGTGTGTGTGTGTGTGTGTGTGTGTGTGTGTGTGTGTGTGTGTGTGTGTGTGTGTGTGTGTGTGTGTGTGTGTTACAAGGGTCAGATTTTTCAAATGTTACAATGAATCAAAAAAATTGATTGTGAACCTTGAATTTGAAAAAAAAAAATTGTGTTGTGTGTGGCCACCTTAAAGGGACGATCCGCTCTACTGGCTGAAAAAATAAAAATACCAATCCACTTACCTGGGGCTTCCTCCAGCCCGTGGCAGGCAGGACGTGCCCTCGGCGCCGCTCCGCAGGTTCCCGGTCTTCTCCGTTGGCGCACCCGACGTGGCCAGGCCGGCTTCCAGGTTGGGCTCTTCTGCGCTCCAACGTGTGCCTCACGCCGTCGCGCTGGCGTCACGTCCTGCCTGCCACGGGCTGGAGGAAGCCCCAGGTAAGTGGATTGGTATTTTTATTTTTGCATGAACCCTCCCTTTAAAGTGGGCCCAAATTAAAAATTTCAAGATTTCAGGAATAAAATCTATTTTCTAAATTATAATAATAAATAGCAGCCTTTTTTCAGCTGCATGATGACAAATATAAAATATTTTACATTTATTGGAGGAACTCCTCCCTTCCTTTCTTATTGCCGGGACAGAATCCGGCAAACTGGTGGAGTAGGTGGTATCCGGCAAAGGAGGAATTGCTAATGGCTGCCCCCAGTATAACCCTAGTTATGCAAAGAGAAGGGTGAAAAGCATGCTCTGAATTGCTCATAGGCTTGAAGGAGTGTTTATTTATCTTTGTATGTGTCAGAGTGGTGCAACTAAATATTTTGAATTAAAAAAATGTTTGGTTTGGGTCTGCTTTAACATGGGTACTTTGCTTTAGAATTGTGGATATAGCCCATGTATCTATTAATTTAAACAGTACAGATCTGCAAACAGCAACCCTATGTCACTTCCTGAATGGTGGTAAAAATACAAAGTGCATGGTAACCAATGCTCGGAGCCTTGCAAATAAAATAGACGAACTAGAGTTCATTCTGAATGACAAAGGCTATGACATTGTGGGAATAACCGAGACATGGATGGATGAAAGCCATGACTGGATAGCTAATTTAAAAGGATACAATGTGTTTAGGAGGGATAGAACAGGGAAAAAAGGTGGAGGGGTTTGTCTTTTTGTTAAGAATTCTCTTACAGCTGTCCTCAACGATGAGATGGAGGAAGATTGCGAAGATGTGGAGTCCGTTTGGGTAAATATTCATGGTGGAAATAAAAGTTGCCAATTGCTTATTGGGGTATGCTACAGGCCACCTCTTATTAATGAAGCTGCAGAACTGCGATTACTACAGCAGATTGAAAAAGCTGCAGGTAAAAATGAGGTCATAATTATGGGCGACTTCAACTTTCCAGACATTGACTGGAGTATTGAGGCTACCCATTCTGGTAAAAGCAGCAGATTTCTGGCAGCACTACAGGACAATTACTTGACTCAAATGGTAACTGAACCAACTAGGGGGAATGCGTTACTGGATCTGATCATTTCTAATAGACCAGATAATGTATCAAATGTGCAGGTTCAAGAACATTTGGGAAATAGTGATCACAACATGATAACGTTTGAGCTGGTGACTGATAGGCCACGGGGCAGCGGGACCACTAAAACTATGAACTTTAGAAAAGCAAAGTTCACTCAAATTAGGCAGGCACTAAGTTTGGTGAACTGGGATAATGTACTACAAGGGGAAGACACTGAAGGGAAATGGCAAGCTTTTAAACTTATACTCAATCAATACTGTAGTATGTATATCCCATATGGAAACAAAATGTCTAGGAATAAAAAAAGGCCTCTATGGATGAATAGAAAGGTTAAAGATAAAATGAAGAGGAAAAAGAATGCCTATAAGGTCTTAAAACAGGAGGGGACAGAGGCTGCACTAAGCAATTATAAGGAGTGCAATAAAAATTGTAAAAAAGAAATTAGGCAGGCAAAGATTGAAGCTGAAAAACAAATCGCTAAGGATATCAAATCTAACCCAAAAAAGTTTTACAAGTACATTAACTCTAAAAAAAGAAAGGTTGACTGTATAGGACTCCTAAAGGATGAGGATGGGAACTCAATGGTGGATGACCAAGGTAAGGCAGAGTTATTAAATGCTTTCTTTGCTTCTGTCTTCACAAAAGAAACAGCACTGTTGCAAACTACAGAGGCGGAAGAGTCTCAATCTTCTAACTGTAATATTAAATACTTAACGCAGGAAGAAGTGAAGGCAAGACTAAATAAATTAAAAATAGACAAGGCACCTGGCCCGGATGGCATGCATCCTCAGGTCCTAAGGGAATTAAGTTCAGTTATAGATAACCCCCTTTATCTTATCTTTTGTGACTCTCTTGCAACTGGCAGAGTCCCAGTGGATTGGCGTACAGCCCACGTTTTCCCATTATTTAAGAAGGGCAAAAAATCTGATCCAGGAAATTATAGACCTGTAAGTTTAACATCAGTTGTATGCAAACTATTTGAGGGGTTACTAAGAGATACTATACATGACTTCATAGTAGAAAATAATCTTATTTCTCAGCATCAACATGGGTTTACTAAAGACAGGTCCTGTTTGACTAACATGCTCAGCTTTTATGAGGTAGTGAATGCTAATATGGATATTGGGAATGCTGTAGATGTGATATACTTGGACTTTGCAAAGGCCTTCGACACTGTTCCCCACAAAAGTCTGGTGCAAAAGTTGAGGATGCAAGGACTGGGGAAGAGTCTGTGTTCATGGATAGGGAACTGGCTAATGGACAGAAAACAAAGAGTTGTGGTCAATGGATCATACTCAAAATGGGAGACTGTTAGCAGTGGGGTCCCACAGGGGTCTGTTCTGGATCCAGTGCTCTTCAATTTATTTATTAATGACCTAGTAGATGCAGTAGTGAGCAATGTTGCTATTTTTGCAGATGATACAAAATTGTGCAGAATCATTAACTCTCAGGAAGATAGTGTCATATTGCAACAGGATCTGGATAGGATGGCTATATGGGCACATACATGGCAGATGAAATTCAATGTTGACAAATGTAAGGTCATGCATTTTGGACGTACTAATGGTCTAGCACCATACAAAATAAATGGGATACAGTTGGGGACATCAAACTTGGAGAAGGACTTAGGAGTACTCATTGACAACAAGTTAAATAATCGTACTCAATGCCAAGCAGCTGCAGCTAAAGCTAACAAAATTTTGGGATGCATTAAAAGGGAAATAAAAACTCGAGATGCTAGCATAATATTGCCCCTGTTTAACTCTCTAGTAAGGCCACATCTGGAATATGGAATTCAGTTCTGGGCACCACATTACAAAAAAGATATTGCAGTTTTAGAGCAGGTGCAGAGACGAGCAACAAAATTGATGCGTGGGATGGAAGGTCTCACTTATCGAAAAAGGTTAGATAAACTGGGTTTATTTAGTCTAGAGAAAAGACGCCTTAGAGGGGATCTAATTAACATGTATAAATACATCAGAGGGCAATATAATACCTTGGCGGATGAGCTTTTTGTCCCTAGGCCTTCTCAAAGGACTAGAGGACATGATCTGCGCATGGAGGAAAAATGTTTTAGCCATTTATTTAGGAAAGGGTTCTTTACAGTAAGAGTGATTAAGATGTGGAATGCATTGCCACAGGAAGTCGTTATGGCAAACTCTATACCTGCATTTAAAGGGGGCTTAGATGCTTTCCTTGCATTGAAAGACATCCATGGCTACAATTACTAGGTAATGCCTAATGATGTTGATCCAGGGATTTTATCTGATTGCCATCTGGAGTCGGGAAGGAATTTTTCCCTTTAGGGGCTAATTGGACCATGCCTTGTAAGGGTTTTTTCGCCTTCCTCTGGATCAACAGGGATATGTGAGGGAGCAGGCTGGTGTTGTACTTTATACTGGTTGAACTCGATGGACGTATGTCTTTTTTCAACCAAAATAACTATGTAACTATGTAAAGAGAACCTGAACTGAAAATAAAAAGTCAAAATACCCATACCTAGGACATACTTACCTTACGTGTAGTCTACTACTCAATCTCTTTCTCCTCTCCTGCATCCTGTTTGTCCACTGTGATGAATGGATTTCTCCGTCCTCCATTTTGAAAATGGCCATTACCCCATAACAGCTTCCTGGTCAGCACACTGTTAAACTGTAATATTGCCCACTTGAGCCATAGGGTAACACTGACATTACCTTGCACATTCAGTTGTAACTGACAGCTGCTGAAATATAACTGACAGCAACTGGTATATTTCAGTTCTGACAAAATATTGTCAGAACTGGAAGGAATCACTGTAAGAAGAAAATGGTGAGCTTCTGAGAGGAACTGATAGTGAGGTTAGTATGTAATATTCATTTGCAGCTACGTCGTGTGTTTATTTTAAATAATTTTCGTCACTTCAGGTTCCCTTTAAGCAGCATATTGTCTCCTTGTGTTTGACAAAAGCATCTGCTGTGCAGCGTTATTTGGCTATTCTGGATGCTTGAGAAACACTGTGTCCTTGTGCTTTTCAGAATACAGTAAGTGCATTTTTCCCTCAAGAGGGCAATCTTGGCTAATAACCATGTGCTTGCTGTGGTGGGCTGTCATTAAGACGGCACACAGAGGGCTAAGTATAAGTTGTGCCTGTGTGGCAGTGTACAGCAGTTTCTAGTGTTCCTGAAGACTGTGTGGATCATTGAAGGTAATGTTAAAATAATGTTATCATATTTTTCATATCTGGGAGTAGGAGGTGAAATTCACTTACAGTATATGTAATTTGCAAGTTCTACAGGGAGTGCTCCACAACAGTTAATTATAGTTACCCAAAATCTATGTATTTATAGTTCCCTTAGCTCTCTTGTACAGCCTTGTATTTTTACATTTGAAGCTGTAGGGAGCCGTGGGTATTTGCTTAGCCCATATATTGTGTTTATGAATTGAACAGTTTTTTTACAGTGATACTTTGGAGTATTTTTGCTCAGCCCAGGAAAGTGACATTGAGGTTTACATGCAAAATTCTGATCTTTGATCTTTTTTTTTGGCTCTATTGCTAAGGTCAGTACCAGCACACAGTGATGTCATTGACACCTAAGATCTGGGGTACATGACCTGAGTCCCTGGCAAAGGTCATGCTTTGGAATAATTTATTTATGTATTTATTTATTTTTTACTCCTATCATATGTGCTCTTTGAACTGGTATAGGAACCTACTTAAACTCTGGGAGAAGATTGCCTTATTGTGTTTTTGTAGAGGTGAGGAGACTGCAATATTTGTGTGCGTTATTTAAGGGGCACTTTGTTTAATTGCATTGTACATCCTATTTGCACTTGTGATGACTAGTGAAAATGGTTGTCCTTATGTTCATGATTGAATAAATGTAATTTCTTTTCCAATTATATTGGTTTGTCTTTCAAGAAAAGTAAGGCATATTACCTATTTACTATCTTCATTTATTGATACCAGTCTATACTTAGGGCGCCTCTACTGGTGTTTTGTCAGATAGTCCCACACCTCTTCCAAGAACCTGCAGGGAACTGTGAATATATTTGAGTGCTTTGTCCTCTATTAAACATATGTAAGCATCAGAAAAGGGGTAATTGTTTACATTCCTTTGCTTGTCACAAAATGTTATCAGTGAGTGTGCAGACACAGCTCTGAGCATGTGTATGCAAGGCTCTGTGCTACAAATTGCTGAATGATGAAGGCTGTGAGTAAAGGAATGTGACCTGTGAGTCTGCAGACCCAGCGCTGAGCTTGTGTGTGCAAGGCTGTGGGGTTGTGTAGCAGGTATGCAAGGAATGTGATCGGAGTCTGAAGACCTAGCGCTGAGCTTTGTTGTATGTCCAGCTCTATGCTAAATATAGAAGGGATAGAAAGTGCAGAGGAAAAAGTTGGCAATTTACCAAAGTAGTAATAAGCCTAAGCAAAAGGTGCCTCTTATCGGGACAGAGGCAGCTGCTTGTATAAATAGTATTGGAGGAATCAGACCAGCTGATTGGAGCGGGATGTGTCACAGTTAGTCATGGACGTGATCTCACTGTGCAGGATGTCAGGTGCAGTGAATCACTGTCAGCCATGTTAGTTAAGGACTGGGAGAGTCAGTGTGTGGGCATGAGCTATAATAGTTATTAGAGCACCGCCAAGGGGAGTAGGTATACAGATGAATTGTGAATGTCAAGAGCATGGGCGTCCGCACATATGGCAAAACCGGGCATCTGCCCGAGCCTGGCCGCCCGCTGCCCCCCCCTGGCCGCGTGCCCGTGCAGCCAGCAGGAGGGGAACACGCAGAGAAGAGAGAGAGCGCTATGGGCACAGTGGGGAAGGGCGGACGTCTCCCCCCCTTCCCTCACCTTAGGGGTCTCTCTCTCCCTCGCTGTCCCCTCCGGAATGAAGTGTGCAGCGGCTGGCAGCGGTGGGCGGAACTTACCTCCTCTCGCTCCTGCGCCGGAAGTTCTGGTGCCGCACTCTGGTCTGGATCAGGCCAGAGTAGCGGCTAATCCATCCGGCGCGTGCAACGAGAGGAGGTAAGTTCCGCCCACCGCTGCCAGCCGCTGCACACTTCATTCCGGACTCCGGAGGGGAGAGCGAGAGAGGGAGGGAGAGCCCCCTAAGGTGAGTGCCTATAGCTCTCCCTCTTCTCTCCGCTGCTCCCCTCCTCCTGCACACATGGCCACTTTTTCTGGGGACATATCCCCCTGGCTACATATACCGGGACATATACCCCTGCCTACATATACTGGGACATATACCCCTGCCTACATATACTGGGACATATACCCCTGCCTACATATACTGTCTGGGACATATACCCCTGCCTACATATACTGTCTGGGACATATACCCCTGCCTACATATACTGTCTGGGACATATACCCCTGCCTACATATACTGGGTCATATACCCCTGCCTACATATACCCCTGCCTACATATACTGTCTGGGACATATACCCCTGCCTACATATACTGGGACATATACCCCTGCCTACATATACTGGGACATATACCCCTGCCTACATATACTGGGACATATACCCCTGCCTACATATACTGTCTGGGACATATACCCCTGCCTACATATACTGTCTGGGACATATACCCCTGCCTACATATACTGGGACATATACCCCTGCCTACATATACCCCTGCCTACATATACTGTCTGGGACATATACCCCTGCCTACATATACTGGGACATATACCCCTGCCTACATATACTGGGACATATACCCCTGCCTACATATACTGGGACATATACACCTGCCTACATATACTGGGACATATACCCCTTGCCTACATATACTGGGACATATACCCCTGCCTACATATACTGGGACATATACCCCCGCCTACATATACTGGGACATATACCCCTGGCTACATATACTGGGACATATACCCCTGCCTACATATACTGGGACATATCCCCCTGGCTACATATACTGGGACATATACCCCCTGCCTACATATACTGGGACATATACCCTTGCCTACATATACTGGGCACATATACCCCTGGCTACCTGTTCTGGGGACATCTCTACCCCTGGCTACCAGTTCTGGGGACATCTATACCGCTGGCCACCTATTCTGGGGACACCTATAGACCTGGGGCTACCTATTTTTGGGGAACCACTGCTGTCAGATTGAGTGTATTTTGGGGAACTGCTGCCAGGTGAGAGGTGTCTACATATTAAGGGGGCATTCTGCCTATTTATGTGAAAAGCTGTCTATTTATGTGCCTCATGACTGCTGAATTTGTCTTGTTGCGGGCCTCATGGTTACTGACTTTGTCTTGTTGGGGGCCTCATGATTTGTTGGGGGCCTCAAGATTGCTGAATTTGTCTTGTTGGGGGCCTCATGATTGCTGAATTTGTCTTGTTGGGGGCCTCATGATTGCTGAATTTGTCTTGTTGGGGGCCTCATGATTGCTGAGTTGGTCATGTTGGGGGCCTCATGATTGCTGAATTTGTCTTGATGGGGGGGGCCTCATGATTGCTGAATTTGTCTTGTTGGGGGTCACATGATTGCTAACTGCGAGACTATGGAAAAAGCTGAATCATCATCATATGAGACAATAGCATTAAACCTACTTTTTCTGCTTTTTAAAACAGAAAATGAAACTGGGAGGTTCTAAAAAAAATGAATAATTTTTTTCAGGAGTACGATGGATGAAATTGTTTATCTTCACAGTTTATTTTCAACTTAATTTTCCATAATGTTCATGTATGAGTTAAAACGTTTGTATTTAGTTTAAATTGCTGTTGGCACTTTGTGATAGTAAAGTGACTTTGCAGTTTGGACACTCGACCTCCAAAAGGTTCGCCACCACTGTCCTAATCTAATGTCCCACCATTGCTTAGTTCATGTAAACTTGTCTCCACCCACGACCACACCCACATTCTGGTTCATGACCACACCCATTTTTCGGCGCGGCGCGCTACGCGCGCCGCATGACGTAGCTCCATTTTTTGGCGCGCTACGCGTGCCACACAACACCAGCCCAAATTTTTAACTCCGCACTTTTTGCCCCCCCCTGGAAAATTTTCTGCGGACGCCCATGGTCAAGAGAAGTGGTTTATTAGGGGGAAAGACTCACTAGATGGAATAGGATTGATCAATGGGATTTGGTGTGAAAACAGATGGTGACTGTGCAGCCACTAAGGGCTGTTAGATGATGGTTGTGGTAGGTGTTGTGGAATGGATTATATGTATTGAATAATTATATAGAATAGTAATAATAATAGCAATCATATAACAGATAATAGAATAACGTGATGTAAAAAAAATAAATAAATGTGTAAACACTAGTGCACATGGCAGGCAGGGGCCCCGAGCACTGCCACTACTTGGGGCCCGCAAACCAGCATGTAACACAATAGGGGAGTGCAGGTGAGCCCTGGAGCTGCCACCACCAGGAACTCGCACCCACCACTCCTTCAACTTACCAAACACAAAAGGATTGCGCACTCCCAGACAGCACTCCGCCACTTATATAGTCTGCAGACTGCCAGTCAGCCAATAAGAAGTGCAAATACATTACACCTAGTCTGCAGTACTTAATTGAGCGGATGCTGAGTAATTCAGCCTATCGTTGAAGAGGGTTCAGTCGCATATAGACAAAGGCTACATGACCAGCAGGGGGCACCAGCGTGCAGGAAACTCCCTCTCATCCGCACCCCTCCTAACTAAACTGCATAAGGAGCTGCAAATGAAGTTTAAAATATGCAAACACTAGTGCACATGATAGGCGGGGGCCCCAAGCACTGCCACTGCTCGGGATCCCCAAACCAGCATGTAACACAATAAGGGAGTGCAAGTGAGCCCTGGAGCTGCCACCACCAGGAACTCACACCCACCACTCCTTCAACTTACCAGACACAAAAACTTTATTTGCAGCTCCTTATGCAGTTTACTTAGGAGGGGGCGGATGAGAGGGAGTTGCCTGCACGCTGGTGCCCCCTGCTGGTCATATAGCCTTTGTCTATATGCGACTGAACCCTCTCCAACGATTGGCTGAATTGCTTGGCCTCCGCTCAATTAAGTACTGCAGACTAGGTGTAATGTATTTGAACTTCTTATTGGCTGACTGGCAGTCTGCAGACTATATAAGTAGAAGAGTGCTGTCTGGGAGTGCGCAATCCTTTTGTGTTTGGTAAGTTGAAGGAGTGGTGGGGGTGAGTTCCTGGTGGTGGCAGCTCTGTGGCTCACCTGCACTCCCCTATTGTGTTACATGCTGGTTTGGGGGTCCCGAGTAGTGGCAGTGCTTGGGGCCCCGCCTGTCATGTGCGGACATGACAGTAAACACCTACCCTGTTTTTAGTTTCATTCTTCTCTGCTAAATCTGCCTGTTATCAGCTCTGATAAGAATCCCTGACTGAGCATTCAGTCTAGGTTTGACCTGGAATCATTATAGCTGAGTCACTCTTCTGTGAAGTCTTTTCAAGCCCAAGCCTGCCCCCTTCTGGCTCAGCTTTCCTGCTTTGCATACTCAGAGCTCTGATGTCTGGGAGGGGCTGGTCCTGCCGAGAAAGAAGCTCTGAAACAATAGTGTGATCTGTGTGCACTGACTGTGCAGTCATCATTATTATCTATGCAGTTTCATTCCTATGAGAGACACTTCCTACAGGCTGCACCGCATACCAGATTAATGAATGCACACAGATGAAAGGCTGCAGCAGCCTAGACAGCACATCCAAAACTGCTCATAACCTTGAAGCAGAAGGGGTATGAGCCGGTGGACATATTGGATTTTTCCTGGAGCAATAATGGATAAAAAACACTCAAAAAGGCACACCAGAGCGGCAAAATTATCAGGTCGAGCATTTATTCTTTACAAGCTGTCGACTGATATGTTTATTTTGTGTGAATCCAGGGGCATAACAATAGACCCTGCAAGGGATGCCTCCCCAGGGGGGCCCAGAAGCCACAGGGGGCCCGTGGGGGGAAAAGTTTGAAAGACTGACAACTAAGGGCATGGAGAGAAAAAACCTATTCTGCTCTTGCACCATTGTTATATTGACTGCATGTGTCCACCACACAGATAAGGAATCACACACACACTTTGGAATTTGTACACTGTCCCTGCTCCCTAGGGTTTGCAAAAAACATCTGTCTTACACTGCAGCTAAGTTCTGATGACTTAAGGGGCCCATACACTCAGCCGATTTTCTGGCCGACCGATCGATCCCGATCGATCGATTGATCGGTTGCAAATCGGTTGGCCAATCGACTGATCAATGGCCGATTTCGATCGATTTCGATGGATTTCCATCGAACTGGCTGGATGGAAAATTTAGGTCGATCTGATGAGATTGCTTATCAGTTTGCATTGGCCTTAATGGAAATCTGATGGCAAAATAATGCCATCAGATCGAATTTCAATAGATTTCAAACTGAAATCTATTGGAATTCTATCCTGGCTAAAAATGTTCTAAAAACGCATCAGATAGATCATCAGATGCATTTCTTATCTATCTGCTGCCAATCTGACGAGTGTATGGGCCCCTTAAATGTACAACCTTACAAACAAAGGAGTCACAGGTTAAAAAAAAAGTTGTTGACTGTCCCTTAGCAATCACTCCAGAGATTCCTAGATTCTTATCACACACAGGCTAATGACCTTAGATTACTTTTACAACACAGCAGAGTGGGTAAGACTGATGTTGGACTGTCACTGCCTCATTGAGAGCTTGTTGTCTCATACTGAGCCCAAGATCCCATAATAACAATATCAATCAGTGACATCCTGAATGTTTTGCCAAAGTTAAAGTGAATACTATATCTTATGTTCAGCATGTCATTATTGTTCCTCCACATAGCATGTGCTCTCATGTAGTAAAATAATATGGCTGTGTGTGTATGTATACTGGGAGCAGAGCTGCAACAAGGGACTTGTCGGCTGCAAGGGGCTGGAGGAAGCCCCGGGTAAGTAGATCTGGGGGGAGCATAGATTGCCTGACATTTCCTTTAACCACTTGCCGACCGCGCACTCATACCGCGCGTCGGCAAAGTGGCAGCTGCAGGACCAGCGACGCAGTATTGCGTCGCCAGCTGCAGGCTGATTAATCAGGAAGCAGCCGCTCGCGCGAGCGGCTGCTTCCTGTCAAATCACGGCGACGGGCTCTGTGAATAGCCTGCGGGCCGCCGATGGCGGCTCGCAGGCTAAATGTAAACACAAGCGGAAATAATCCGCTTTGTTTACATTGTACGGCGCTGCTGCGCAGCAGTGCCGTAAGGCAGATCGGCGATCCCCGGCCAATCAGCGGCCGGGGATCGCCGCCATGTGACAGGGGACGTCCTGTCACTGGCTGCACAGGACGGATAGCGTCCTGTGCAGCCCGGAACACCAGGGGGACCAGGTAGGAGAGGGAGGGGGGGGGGGATTTCGCCGCGGAGGGGGGCTTTGAGGTGCCCCCCCCGCAACACCGGCAGGCAGGAGCGATCAGACCCCCCCAGCACATCATCCCCATAGTGGGGGAAAAAGGGGGGCGATCTGATCGCTCTAGATGCACCCTGATCTGTGCTGGGGGCTGTAGAGCCCACCCAGCACAGATCACAAATAACAGCGCTGGTCCTTAAGGGGGGGTAAAGGGTGGGTCCTCAAGTGGTTAAGTCTAAGGGCCTGATTCACAAAGCGGTGCTAACAGTTAGCACGCTGGTGAAAAGCCCTTTATCACTCCTAAACTCAGTTTAGGCATGATACGTTTAGGTATGATAAGTTTAGACGTGATAAGTTTAACCACTTCCGGATTCTCGGTGCGTATATATACGCCCCTGAATCCTGAAGTGTATTCCATGGAAACGGCCGCTCGTATGTTCCATGTCAGTTCACGGAGGGTGTCTCCGTGAACACCCTGCGAGCCGATCGGCGGCTCGCAGGGTAAATGTAAACACACGGGGAAGATCTTCCCCGGTGTTTACATGTATACGGCGCTGCTGCGCAGCAGCGCCGTAGAGGAGATCGGCGATCCCCGGCCTCTGATTGGCCGGGGATCGCCGGCATCTGTTAGGCTAAAGCCTATCCCATCAGGCGCAGGACGGAAATCCGTCCTGCGCCGCTCACAGGGGGAGGGAGAGGGAGGGAAGGGGAAGAAGGCCAGAAAGCGCTGCGGAGGGGGGCTTTGAAGAGCCCCCCCCCGCAAGCGCAAGCAGCCGGCGGCGATCAGACCCCCCCAGCAGGACATCCCCCTAGTGGGGAAAAAAGGGGGGAAGTCTAATCGGCCTGGCTGCTAGCTGATCGGTGCTGCGGGCTGGAGAGCCCACGCAGCACCGATCAGCACAAAATTTCATGGTATAGAAGTGGTTAAGCACCAACTGGGTTAGCACCGCAGTGCACAGCTGATCAAAGGTTTTGCGCTAGCAAAGTCTGGTGCACTTCGCATAGAGTTTAAAGGCGCTGCTTTGCGTGCGGGACTTTGCGTGCGGGACTTTGCGTGCAATCTAAACTTGCCTAAACTTATCACGCCTAAACTTATCACTCCTAAACTGGCTTTTCACCAGTGTGGTGCAATGGTTATCACGCCTAAAGTCTCTAACTGGGTTAGCACCGCTTTGTGAATCGAGCCCTAATGCTGGGAATACACGGTTCGTTTTTGCCTTCGTTTAAACCTTCGTTTCGATTGTGCCTTTTGTCCTTTTCGATCCCGAAATAATCGGTGATACGGTTAATATCACCACCCACGGTTTCGTTTTTTTTTTCGATTCTGATGGTTTCGTTTTTCCAATGATCGAAGGCTGCAAAGAAACGAAACGAAAATCCCTTTTTACAGGGACGGACTAGCATAAACGAATATATAATCGATCTGAACAGCCATCAAGCCTACCAATGGCTCGATTAGATGGATAAAGAGAGATAATATCAAACATGTTCGATCACTAGTCGTTCGTTTTTGGGGTCTATTAATCGAAACTATAATGAGATTATGACTATTTTCACATACGTTTTCAACACTCGATTCGTTTACCGAACGAATCGAAGGTTTAAACGAAGGCAAAAACGAACCGTGTATTCCCAGCATAAGTGTTTTTATCTGCATGGGGAAAACACATTGGTCCTCAGTTTTCCTGAGGAGGTGGAGGTGAGGGGGGGCCCCATCCAAAGTTTCGCAGGGGGGCCCAGTGATGTCTAGTTATGCCCCTGTGTGAATCGTTCATCTCTGGTTCCCTTTAAGTACTGCAGACTAGGTGTAATGTATTTGAACTTCTTATTGGCTGACTTGCAGTCTGCAGACAATATAAGTGGCAAAGTGTTGTCTAGGAGTGAGCAATCCTTTTTGTGCTAGTTAAAAAATCGAAATGATGGAATTAGGATAAATAATTTAGATAATGAAAATAACATTATAATATAAATGGTATAATGTAATAAAATGAGTGGTATTGGTGAGATTTGATGGCCTGCTATATGGTAATACTAATATTATACTGTACATAGTTATATGCAAAAGTATATGTAATATATAATTGTGCATATGTAAATGGGGGAGGTCTGAGGAAGACTTATATGAGATTGTGAAATTTAAAGGGAAATGCAAGCATAATGAAAGATATCCCTTGGATCTCAGCATTTATGGCTCCACACAGCCTTCAACAGTCACCCACATTGCCCACACCCAGACTGATCCATCGGTCATTCTTGCACACCCCATCAAGTCCATTACTAATTACTATCCCAAAGTTTCCTCCTGTAATAACATTACCGGTTCTACCATTGTAGGGTATAGGTAATTATGAGAATGATATGTGGTAAATGGTTGAAAAGTGGGGAGGAATTTGGATATTGTATGTGGGGGGCATGCTAGTATGGATTAAAATAATTGGATATAAATTGCAATGGTTTGTAGGATAGAATGAACAGAATAGTAGGAGCAATTTTTTGAGGTAATTATAGAACTCTACAGGGATGCCGAGTGGATACGAAGTGTTATGGGTTGAACGTTCGGTGGGTGCAAGGGACTCAGTAGTTATGCTCTAAGCATTCATTCAGACCCTCGGTTTTAGGGTTCTAAGGATAAAGATCCATAACACCTCTCTGGCCCTGAGTTGGATCGCACGGCTGGAGGCCAGAGACATGTCAGGGACATGTTCAATAGGGATGAAGGAGATTAGTTTGGGGTCTGAATTGTGAAACTCTGAGTAGTGATAGGAAAAGCTGTGTTTGCTGTTTGGAGAATGACTTGCTGATGTTTCTTCTGTTTTGTTCCAATCTTTTGTGGATCTGTTGGGTGGTTCTTGTAATCCGCAGGGGCAGGTGATCAGATAGATGACATAAGTTGTGTTACAGTTGAAGGAGTGTTTGATGGTGAATTGTTCTTTCGTAACTGATTCCTGGAGTTAAAAACGGGCAGCAAGCAAAGGCATTTTATGAAAAGGCATCTATTCTTTGAGATTTGTGTTTTTAAAAGAAGTTTGTTTTGAAAGGCTTCGAGTTTGCTGGGGCCAGTAAGTTGTTTTTTTTTTCGTTTTTTTTCTAATCTGAAGATGAGTTTGGGTCTTTCTAAGAGATTTTGTCCTAAGTACAGATCTTTAAGTAAGAGTGGCCAATATTATTAATGGTTACCCTTATAATAGTATGGTTGGAACAATAGTGTGTTATGGTTAGAACAATAGCCTGTGGCTCATATCTCTGACATCATGCTAATTTGGCCCTAAAACCTATTGACAATTGAGCTGCTTCCTGTTTAATTACATGAGTTTAATCTAACTTGATCTTCTGCAGGCTGAGCTCTGTTTCACACCTGCAGTCAGTCAGTCTACTATCAGGCCTGCTAAGCAGAGGCTTTTAACCTTACCATATAAATGAGCTAAGCGGTTGATTAGAACTGGTTGATTTCTGCAGCAATATTTCAAAGTCCATAGGTTTTCTAAGTACAAAGATATCGACTAGAATTATACCAGAATTGGAACAGAAGGAACTGACGCGAGACGCTGAGAATCTGATTAACAGTGCAAAAATGTTTTATCTGCTCTCTAATATTAGTCTGTTTTACCCTGCTATTCTCAGATTTCTACACACACTTCGTCCTCCTGCTGTCAGCAACATGCTGTACATTTCTCCCTCTCTTTTCATCATGTCCACAGCTTGCTTCACGTGGGATTTTCCTTTACGTACAACCTTACTTTACGTTTCATGCTCCTTCTACTCATAAATTTAAATCTTTCCTCTTCTTTGGTCTCTTTGCCTCCTCCTTCTCCTTGCTGCAGGTGACATTTCACCAAACCCTGATCCCTCTCTGCCACCTCACTCCTCACTCCTTCATACTAATCACACTGCTAACAGCCAGCCACGTGATCCCAACTGCCTGAACCTTATTAATATTCCTCTTCTCCTTCCTCCTCCCCCTCCTTTCTCTACTGACCTCTGGAATACCCGCTCAGTCTGCAACAAACTCTCTTTCATTTCCAATGCCTTCACCATCTTTGAGGTCACTGAAACATGGCTGACTCCTGACACTGTCCCACCTGCCGCCCTCGCTTATGGGGATTCCACTTTAGTAGGAATAAACATGAAGGTGGTGTGGGCATTCTCCTCTCTGATAGATGCTCCTTTAAGCCGCCCACTACTATTCCTTCTATTTCTCTCCCAATCTTTGAAGTCCATGCAATCTAACTATACGCTCTCTCTATCCTCCAGATTGCAATTATCTACTGCCCTTTGGCTCCTGCTTCTGTCTTCTTGGCTCACTTCTCTGCATGGCTCCTCCAATTCCAGCCCTCTGAACTCCCTACCATCATTATGGATGATTTTAACATTCCTGTCGACACCAACAATTCTGTCAACCCCAAACTTCTTGACTTACTTCAAACTATGGCCTGTCTCAGTGGTCCACTGCTCCAACTCACTCTAATGGTCATACACTTGACCTCATTTTCACTCATCTCTGTTACATCACTGGTTTTACTAATGCTCCAATCCTGCTCTCTGATCATAACTTACTAAACTTCTCTATCTCCCCCTCTTCCTACTACACTTTCACAAGCATGCTCACATATATGCAGAAACTACCGCAAGGTAGACATGCAATTTGTCTCCAATGCCCTGGCACCTCTCCTTCACTGACCCAGACTTGGCAGCTACACACTACCACAGCTCAATCACGCAAGTCATGAATGGAGTTGCCCTCTTACTATTGTCCAGCCACACTGAGTAAGTCGCCAAACCTGGCTGACCAAAAGCTACTAGACCGCTAAATGGGGTGCTCTAGAGTAGCTGAAAGGGAGTTGGAGAAAAAACAATACTACTGAGGACTTCATTTCATACAAAAAAGTCTTTAACAACTTTAGAAATGCTCTCTCTTCTGCAAAACAGTCTTTTTTTCCTCCGTCATATCCTCCCACTCACATAATCCAAAGCGTTTGTCACGGCACTTTCAACTCTGTCCACCCCCTCCTCCTCTTTCTTCATACTTATCAGCTGAAGAATTTGCAACATATTTCACTGATAAAATTGCAAAAATCCGAAGTGGTTTTCCAACCAGACCTCAAAATCCATCTCCACCCCTCTTGCTGATTGCTCTCTATCTGCCTTCTCTCCACTCTGTCCCTGTTCTAACATCGCTGTTTAACCTATCCCTCTCAACTGTTTTTTTTTCCGTCCTCACTCAAAAAGGCTGTAGTAGCACCACTGCTTAACAAAACATCTCTAGATCCCACGGCGCTCGCCAACTACTGCCCCGTGTCACTTCTCCCATTTGAATCGAAAATTGCTTGAACGCCACATTCATGCTGAACTAAGCCATTACTTATCTGCTAATTCCCTGCTTGATCAATTCCAGTCTGGCTTTTGGGCAAACCACTCCAAAGAAACAGCCCTTACTAAAGTGGCCAATAATCTTCTTACAGCCCCAGGTAAGTAAATCGGATTTCCCTTATTTTTCCCTGATGATTCCTTTAAGATCAGGCTGTGGGTGACACACAGATCAGGCATTGGAAGAAACTAGGAGTGGATTATTCATGTTTGTCTTGTTTGTTCCTGCACCTGGGTGTCACCCTCAGCGTGGTCTGGTCATAAGCATATTTAGGAATTTCGGTTTCATGAAATAAATACCTGTTATTCGTACAACAATTAGACACAGGCATTATAGTTACTGTGATTGGCAAAAGGATAAGACCTTATTGAATGGTGCTCAGAAAATGGATTGGAATAAAGCAATAAAAAGACTGTCCTGGATGGCTGCATTAGCTACACTCCCAGTGTAGAAAGTCCTGCATCAGCCTCCTTTGGACAATCTGCCAGGTTTCTTTTTGCTTATAAGCATGTGCTAAGATTTAGGACTTCTACAGCAAACTATTTGAAAATTCCTTCATAGAATATCTTGTTTTCATGCTCCATGTGAGGACAGGTAAGACAGTAGTGAACAGTGACAGTAGTGACAGTAGTTCCCTCTAATTATCCTGTATTTAATCATTGTGTCTACTTTGTAGGAAGATCATGGCGCAATACAAGCTTACCTATTTTGAATTCAGAGGAAAAGGAGAGCTGATTCGTTACCTTTTTGCCTGTATGAATATAGAGTATGAAGATTACAAAATTGACTTCAGTGAATGGCCTCAGCACAGATCTTGTAAGTGGCAATACATGATTGTTAGTGTTCACCATTTTCTGCTGCTCCTAAAGATTTGTCAGGATGTTGTACCTGCAGTCAAAAATACTTGGAATCAGGAACAGTATCTATAATAGAGATGTTCTCTTAAAGAATACCATATCAAGCATACATTCATAAGATCTATGTTGTGTTTTAACTTTGAGACTTGATGATTTATCTATATCTTTTGCATGAAAACTTTATAGCACACCTTCTCTTGGTTCTACATAAATAGTTTAGCTCTACACCACACGGACAACAAATCCTATTCTCCACCTTTATTCTACTTAATAACAAAATAAAATAAATATTACTTTTCACTTGACACCAAAAAAAAAAAATGCATGACAGCATTCAGCATTCCATGCAAATGCTACATACATTTATCATGATTTTCTGCATGTACAAATCTGAATTTTGCATTTTTTCCCTTTGATTTGTCCTCTAAATTTTAAATTTGTTAAAAATGTTTTATGCATTTTTTCAGATTGTGATTTATTTTTGTGCATACCAATTAAATTGGATTCGAGATAAACTTTTACTCATTGCATAACTGTGTCCCTTTCCTATAGTTTTTTTAGGGCATTCCTCAAGCTAAATACTGTTTTGCTTTTGTTTTAATACTTTTATTCCCTATAAACTAAACAAGCCTCACCCACAGCTTTTCAGAGTGCCAAGGCATTTTTTAGACAATAGCAAGGGGCTTACAGGAGCTCAGTCTGGGCAGGGGGAGGGGGAGGTGTTACTAGCCATTGATTTCAATGCCTGTGACAATATGACAAAAAGAACATGGCTGCCCTCATTGTATCACAGGAATAAATAATCATACGCTTTTTTAAACTTTTGCAGCTAGGTATGCTGTATAAACTATCTAAACTAAAGATAAGATATATAGACAAGTTACTTGTTATAGTTAGTTTAAAATCTCGGATCCGCTTTAAGTTCTCTAAAAAAATTGCATGCAATGTTTCACACAAAACACACTTTTTCTGCATACACATTATTATTATTATTTATTGTATTTATAAAGCGCCAACATATTACGCAGCGCTGCACAATAGATAAATGGGTTAACATACAGGTAGAACATACGGAAACTCACAACAAAACAAGATCATGCAAATGATTTGATAACAATACAGTGTCATAGGTCAAGATAGAGACTGTTCGAGTCTACAAGAAGGGTGGTTGTGAGTAAGATTGCATAATCAAGATGGATACATTAGGGAGGATGGCCCTGCCAGAGGCTTACAATCTAAAGGGTGGGGTGGAGACAATAGGTGCGTCTTTTGAGAGGGGGTCTAACAGAACATATTATGATACTGGTGTAGGGGGGTATGCGAGCGTGAAGAGGTGAGTCTTGAGAGCTTGTTTGAAGGTATTAAAGGTGGGGGCGAGTCTGACGGCTGGTGGGAGAGAGTTCCAGAGAGTAGGGGCAGCCCTGGTGAAGTCCTGCAATCGTGCGTGTGACTGAGTTATGCGTGGTGCGACTAGGCGCAGGTCATTGGAGGATCGGAGGGGGCGGGCTGGTATGTGCCTGTGGACCAGATCAGAGATGTAGGTCGGGCAGGTCTTGTGCGCTGATTTGTAGGCCAAGCACAGGATTTTGAAATTGATCCTAAAGCTGATGGGGAGCCAGTGTAGTGCTTTACAGAGCGGAGTTGTAGAGGCACTGCGGTGACATTGACTTGCATTAAAAGGAACCTGAAGTGTGAGACCTATGGAAGCTGCTATATTTATTTTCTTTTAAACAAAACCAGTTGCCCGTCAGTCCTGTTGATCCTTCTGGTCAGTAGGGACTAAATCACACACCTGAAACAAGCATGCAGCTAATATTGTCAGATTTGTCATAGACCTATGATCTGGTACTTGCTCAGGGCCTTTGGCATAAAGTATTAGAGAAAAAATATCAGCAGCCAGGCTATGTACATTGTTTAGAAGGAAAAAAACGTCACCCTCTATATCCATCTCCCCTTGGGTTCCTTTAAACCTAACTCACATATCCCACACAAAAAAAGGAGACCAGTCATGTGATTTGAAAATGCACAAACATTTTTCAATGCACAAAAAATGCGGAAATATGTGAAATCAATTACACGTGCAATGAACACAAAATCGCAAAAATGCACCCTGATTCCGATTAGTGTTAATGGGGCCTAACTATTTACACCCCCCCTGACCCAGTTCTATTTTTTTTAAGGCCTCGCTGCAGGGCCGTTCAACCTAGCACACAAGTAATTTCTCCCCCCCTTCCTTTTTTCTGCCTACCAACATAGCTTTCTGTTGGTGGGCTCTGATCGCTCCCACAAGGTTTTGTTGTGTTTTTTTTTTTTTCCTTATAAATTTGCCCTTTTGTAAAATTATTTTAATATCCCTCCCTTCCCCCACCAGCCTTCCCCCGCCAGCCAATCACAGCGATCGGCTGTCAAAGGCATCAGCCTATGCCAACCGATCGCTTCTGTGCCTCTCAGGGGAACAGCCATGTCACACTGCTGTCCCCAGTACACTGCTGCTGTAGATCACAGCGCTGTACAGTGTAAATAGACGGCGGTTTCGCCATCTAACAGTTTTCTAGTGGCAGGCCTGCTTCGCTTGGATCTGCATCATTTAAACATTGGTACAGTGATCTTAAAGCTACGGCACACCCCATATCCTCTTGCATGGGTGCTCCTCCACTTCTGTTGTTTTTTGTTTTGTTGATGCAGCCCCAGTGCATCCAGAAAAATTAGGCAGGTATGTACACGCACCAGAAAAATTATTATTTTTGTTCAGGAATGCACCTGGAGTTCTGGACCCTGTTTGTGATGACGGAGAAAGCAGTCAAGTGGCCTGCAGGCAGAGATGCTGTGTGGGGACTGACTTAGTTTTGGGGCAGGCAGGCAGTCACATGGCATGCAGGCAGAGATGCTGTGTGTGAGGGGACTGACTTAGTCTTCGGGTAGGCAGTAGCCCTCTGGGATCCATGCCTCATTCATTTTTAATAAAGGTGAGGTGCTGAACACTTTTTTTGACCTAGGCGACTTCTCTTCTCACTGACAATGCCTCCAACTGTGCTGAAGGTCCTTTCTGACAGGACGCTTGAGGCAGGGCAAGACCGAAGTTGGATGGCAAATTGTGACAGCTTGTGGCCACAGGCCAAGGCTGCGCACCCAGTAGTCTAGGGGTTAATCGCTGCTCAGACTGTCGATGGTTCTTTCTCTACCATTGTTAAAGAAAGGGTACAGCCGGGGGAATCAGGGTTCGATTCCGGTCCGGAGTGGGAGCCTGAGAAACGGCTACCACCACACATCCAAGAAAGGACCCAATGTGCTGTATAAGTAATTATACCTGCCCTGACCGTGCTTTGCAGACCAGGCATCGGTGGTCAGATGGACCCTTGACCCAACGCTGTGTGCCAGAGATGACACCACTTGCCTTTAATGAGAATCTGTTATGGAGGGCAAGTCTGCCATCCATTCAAGTGAAAGGTATGCACTTACTCCCAGGTATAATACAATGTGCAGTGACAGATGCAGTGAAAGATATTCAGTGACTGCTAGTATAACAATGTGCAGTCACACAGGTGCAATGAACAGGTATGCAGTGATTGGTATATAAAACTGTGTGCTGTCATGCAGGTGCAGTGAACAGGTATGCAGTGACTGGTATCAATACAATATGCAGCTGTCACACACAGGTGCAGTGAACAGTTATGCAGTGACTAGTATTACAAATGTGCAGCTGTCACACACACAGGTACCGTGAACAGGTATGCAATGACTGGTATTACAAATGTGCAGCTGTCACACACACAGGTACCGTGACCAGGTATGCAGTGACTGGTAAAAAAAAAAAAAACAGATCACAAGAACAACATTAGCTCTCAAAAGAGCTGTTGTGGGGGGCTTTTTAGCAATAAGTATCAGAAAGGAGCAAGCTAACAAGCCTAACAAGATCCTAACTAAGCTTTCCCTATGTCTCTGCAGCAACCTCTCCCTTCTCTAATTACTGAAGCCACACCGAGGGAGATAATGGCTGATGCAGCTGCCTCATATAAGGGGGGGGGGGGTGCGCCAGGAGGGAGTGTAGCCTGATTGGCTGCCCTGTGTCTGCTGACTGTGATGTAGAGGGTCAAAGTTGAGCTTAATGATGTAGTATAGGGGGCGGGTCGAACTTGCATATAGTTCGCGGTTCACCGCGAGCCACCTGTGTTCGCGCGAATATGTTCGCATGCGAACCGTTCGGGCCATCTCTAAATGGCACCCCAGATCATCACAGAACCTCCGTCATGTTTTACGGTTGTGAGAAGGCAGTCTGGATGAAATGCTTTTTTCGGCTGTCTCCACACGTACACAAGGTCGGAAATAAGGTAAACTATGATTGCCTCAAGGGACCAATTCTGGTGGTTTCTACACCACTCTAAACGTTTTGAAACATTTGTCTTTGAGAGCAGAGGTTTTCTAATTGCAGTTTTTCTGTGGAATCCAGAATTGTGCAGCTCCCGATGAACAGTTTTTGTGGAAACTGGGTTCTGTGGGAGTTCATTCAGCTCTGCAGTGATTTTTAGGAGCCGTGGTCTTTCGAGCTTTTCTAACAATTCGATTTAGAGTCCGACAGTCTCTCTCAGACAACTTCGACTTTCGGCCACAACTGTACTTTGCTGAGGACGTTTTTCCTTCTCTTTCAAAGGCAGTCATTACTTTTGAGACAGTACCTCTTGAAATGCCAAGCATTCAGCAGTTTTTGCTACAGTAGCGCCTGCCATACGAGCATCAACAATTTGGCCTCTTTGAAAGTCAGAGATCTGCCTTTTTTATAAATTATAACAAACTTTTGTTTAAATATCTGTAAAAAAAAACAATTATTTTAAACATATCAAACAGGGGCGTAACTAGAAATCACTGGGCCCCCCTGCGAATATTTGGATGCCCCCCCCCCCCCCCCCCCATAGGTGCCAAATAATCGTAATGGGGCAGCGTTTCACTGTAAATTAATTGTAAAGTGGGCAGCATTTTACCAGACAATCGTAATGTGGACCAGAAAATCGTAATGTGGGCAGAGTTCACCAGAAAATCGTAATGTGGGCCTTTAGAAAATCATAATGTGGGCAGAGTTCACCAGAAAATCATAATGTGGGCACCAGTCACCAGAAAATAGTAACGTGAGCAGCAGTCACCAGAAAATTGTAACGTGGGCAGCATTCACCAGACAATCGTAATGTGGGCAGCGTTCACCAGAATATCGTAATGTGGGACAGAAAATCGTAATGTGGGCAGAGTTCACCAGAAAATTGTAACATGGACAGCATTCACCAGACAATCGTAACTTGGGCAGTGTTCACCAGAAAATCGTAATGTGGGCCAGAAAATCGTAATGTGGGCAGCGTTCACCAGAAAATCGTAACGTGGACAGCATTCACCAGACAATCGTAACGTGGGCAGTGTTCACCAGAAAATCGTAATGTGGGCCAGAAAATCGTAATGTGGGCAGAGTTCACCAGAAAATCGCAATGTGGGCAGCAGTCACCAGAAAATCGCCATGTGGGCAGCAGTCACCAGAAAATTGCAATGTGGGCATCAGTCACCAGAAAATCCTAATGTGGGCAGCAGTCACCAGAATATCGTAATGTGGGCAGCAGTCACCAGAAAATCCTAATGTGGGCAGCAGTCAGTCACCAGAATGTCGTAATGTGGGCAGCAGACACCAGAAAATCCTAATGTGGGCAGCAGTCACCAGAAAATCCTTATGTGGGCAGCAGTCACCAGAAAATCGCAATGTGGGCAGCAGTCACCAGAAAATCCTAATGTGGGCAGCATACACCAGAAAATCGTAATGTGGGCAGCAGACACCAGAAAATCGCAATGTGGGCAGCAGACACCAGAAAATCGCAATGTGGGCAGCAGACACCTGAAAATCGTAATGTGGGCAGCAGACACCTGAAAATCGTAATGTGGGCAGCAGACACCTGAAAATCGTAATGAGGGCAGCAGACACCTAAAAATCGCAATGTGGGCAGCAGTGACCAGAAAATCGCAATGTGGGCAGCAGTGACCAGAAAATCGTAATGTGGGCAGCAGACACCTGAAAATCACAATGTGGGCAGCAGACACCTGAAAATCGTAATGTGGGCAGCAGACACCAGAAAATCGCAATGTGGGCAGCAGACACCAGAAAATCGCAATGTGGGCAGCAGACACCAGAAAATCGCAATGTGGGCAGCAGACACCAGAAAATCCTAATGTGGGCAGCAGACACCTGAAAATCGTAATGTGGGCAGCAGACACCTGAAAATCGTAATGTGGGCAGCAGACACCAGAAAATCATTATGTGGGCAGCAGACACCAGAAAATCGCAATGTGGGCAGCAGTGACCAGAAAATCGCAATGTGGGCAGCAGTGACCAGAAAATCGTAATGTGGGCAGCAGACACCAGAAAATCGCAATGTGGGCAGCAGACACCAGAAAAAAAATCGCAATGTGGGCAGCAGTGACCAGAAAATCGCAATGTGGGCAGCAGTGACCAGAAAATCGTAATGTGGGCAGCAGACACCAGAAAATCGCAATGTGGGCAGCAGACACCAGAAAATCGCAATGTGGGCAGCAGACACCAGAAAATCATAATGTGGGCAGCAGACACCTGAAAATCGCAATGTGGGCAGCAGACACCTGAAAATCACAATGTGGGCAGCAGTGACCAGAAAATCATAATGTGGGCAGCAGACACCAGAAAATCATAATGTGGGCAGCAGACACCAGAAAATCGCAATGTGGGCAGCAGACACCTGAAAATCACAATGTGGGCAGCAGTGACCAGAAAATCATAATGTAGGCAGCAGACATCTGAAAATCACAATGTGGGCAGCAGTGACCAGAAAATCATAATGTGGGCAGCAGACACCTAAAAATCACAATGTGGGCAGCAGTGACCAGAAAATCACAATGTAGGCAGCAGACACTAGAAAATCATAATGTGTGCAGCAGACACCTGAAAATCACAATGTAGGCAGCAGACACTAGAAAAAAAAATGCACCTGTGAAAAAAAAACAATTCACTTACCTGACAGAAGTCTTCTCCTCTCCCGGCATCTGGCTCGCAGCTCCCTGAGTCCTCCTGCAGCACATCTCCCGCGCTGACAGGCAGAGTGCAGGGCTACGGCAAGATGGCTGCCGAAGCCCTGTACTAGAGACACAAATAGTCTCCAGTGTAGGGCTTCTTCGGCGGCCATCTTGCCGTAGCCCTGCTCTGCCTGCCGGAGACTATGCAGGCTGCTGGTGGAGCGGGGCTGCGGGGAATGAACTGGCGCAGCGTCTATTAGACGCTGCGGCCAGTTGAGCACCTTGCTGGGGGGTCCAGAGCAGCGCTCCCCCCACGCACAGTGAGCGGGCCCCAGAGCAGCCCCGGGCGGCCGGGCCCCCCTGCGGCTGAGAGAGTCGCATCCCCGGTAGGTACGCCGGTGGTGACAGCCTTTCCTCCTCCGGGCCCCTGACTTGCTAGGGGCCCCCCTGCAACTGCAGGGGCTGCAGGGTCTATTCCTACGCCCCTGATATCAAATAACAAAAACAATAAACAAAAAATATTTAACATATGTCAAGTTTTCATTGCTTAAAGAGAACCTGAGGTGGAGTTCTGACAATGCTATCCGCATACAGCGGCTGGGTCTGCCTATACTGCCCAGCCTCTGTTGCTATCCAGATCCCCCCTAAGCCCCCCCCCCTGAGCTCTGCTATCCCCCATAAATCACAATCACAGCCTCGCTGTCGACATGCAGCAGGCTGTGTTTACCTCTGTACTGTCAATCGGCGCTCCCCCCCCCCCCCCGCCTCCTGCATAGCTCCGGTCCCCGCCCGCGTCCCTTCCCTCCCCACTGATTGGAGGGAAGGGACGAGGGCAGGGACTGGAGCTATGCAGGAGGCAGGGGAAGCTGCGAGACTAACACTACAGAGGTAAACACAGTCCGCACAGCGTGGCTGTGATTTATGGGGGATAGCAGAGCGCAGGGGGGCTTAGGGGGGATCTGGATAGCAACAGAGGCTGGGCTGTATAGGCAGACCCAGCCTCTGTATGCGGGTAACATTGTCAGAAACCCACCTCGGGTTCTCTTTAAAACATGTTCAAAGATTATGATGCCAAATTGTTAGGTGTTTCCATTATTTTGTCCAACCCCTGTATTTTCCAGCTATTAGGTGCACTATAGCATCTCTCATTTATCCTGCAATCCCATTGTGTGTTTTTGTTTTGCAGAATATTCTGTGTGTCCCAACTTTGTAGTGCCCCAGTAGTGTGCACTAGCCTTGTAGGAACCCTGAAATGTGTCCACCGTGGCCCCAGCCTGTACTGAGATCACATTTTGAGCATTGGCAAAAAATCAAACTGTGACTATTAACAACCTCAAATGGTTATTGGACTACAGACAGATACAGTAATCTTTTTAGATCAACAGACTGGAACTGCACAATGATCACATTATGGCTATGGTGCTGTTCATGCATTTGGCCTGTAGATGGCACTGTGCTACTTGCATTTCTGATAGGATGATCTGTGCTGCTGTGTGGTTATTGGTCAGAGCAATTCTCCCTGCCCATTTGTTTCTCATTAACTTGCATAGACAAATATCTACGCCCATGAGCAATAAGTGGTTTTTAATGTAGAGAGCTGCTGAATCCTGTAAATAAACCTACAGCAGTTCCAGTTATTCTGCATCCTTGATTACTAAACACAACAGTGGCCAATGACTGGACTTGGAATTTCAAGAAAGACTGATGTGCAGCTCCTGCAGAATGAGGTGTATGCTACCGTCCCTCCACCCCACCTCTTACTTTCTTTATCCTTCCTTCCTGTCCCTGATGATGGTCCTGCAGGTTTGCTGAAGGTGCTTCGGGGGGAAGCACCTTCAGCAAACCTGCAGGACCATCATCAGGGACAGCAAGGAAGGTGGGGACACTATACTCAGCTGTCCGATGACTGCTGAGCTCTATACGCTGGTCAGCAGCTAACTTCATTGAATATTGACCCTATGATCACTGTGAGCCAATCATAGTAATCACAAATGAAAAAAAGGGGCTAAAGCTTGTGGGTCCAGAAGTTATGCTATTGTGACATATGACCACCAGGTTTTGTATGTATTAACAAATTACAGTAAACCCGAGGTGTGTTTAGAGAATGTTATCTGCATACAGAGGCTGGATCTGCCTATACAGCCCAGCCTCTGTTGCTATCCCAAACCCCACTAAGGTCCCCCTGCACTCTGCAATCCCTCATAAATCACAGCCATGCTGTGAGGCTGTGTTTACATCTGTAGTGTCAGTCTCAGCTGCTTCCCCGCCTCCTGCATAGCTCCGGTCCCTGCCCCAGTCCCTTCCCTCCAATCAGCAGGGAGGGAAGGGATGCAGGCGGGGACTGGAGTTCTGCAGGAGGCGGGGAAAGCAGCAGACTGACACTATAGAGATAAACACAGCCAGCTCTGACAAGCTGTTTGTCAGCAGCGTGGCTGTGATTTATGAGGGATTGCAGAGTGCAGGGGGACCTCAGGGGGGTTTGGGATAGCAACAGAGGCTGGGCTGTATAGGCAGATACATCCTCTGTATGCAGATAATATTCTTCAAACCCACCTCGGGTTCTCTTTAAAGGACTTTACGAGGTCAAAATGCAGGGAAAAGTTAAATACTTTTTTTAGATTCTTAATGTACAGAGGACGCCATCCACGCCCTCCCATTCATTCTGCCTAGCACCCCCGGTCGGGTCCCAACCCCACCGAAGAGGTCTGGTTATAATTCCCACTTTAATATTGCCGCCACAGATTGCCGCAGCTGCGCAATCCGCATAGATGCGATTGCGGCTGCGCAGCTCTAGGACCTCCTCCCGATGCGTCCGATGTATAACATTGAGACAGTCGGAAGTGATGACGTGGCGGGAGGAGGCCCTAGAGCTGCACAGCTACAATCGCGTCTATGCAGACTGTGCAGCTGCGGCAATCTGTGGCAGCCATATTGAGGGGGAAATTATAACCTGACCCGTTTGGAGGGGTCGGGACCCAACTGGGGGAGCTATTAGAGTGGGGGGAAAGGCGGAATGAATGGAAGGGCGTGGATGGCGTCCTCCGTACATCAAGAATTTAAAAAGGTATTTAACTTTTTTTTTTTACATTTTGACCTTGTAAGTCCTTAAAAGCAAAAAATAATTATAAGTGATCGCCTCCTCATGTCTTAAATCAAACTCGCATAATGCGTCATTTTAGAGCAAAAACTGAAGCCAAGTAAATTCTTTTTGCCTGGAAGGCATCCAGTATTTTTTTTTCCAGCCACTATTTTATATCACACTTATAGCCATTAGTTACACTAAATCACTAATCCAATATGTATGAGAGCAATGTCACTGCCAATACTCTTGTTCTGGTATGATATTATGTCTTAATTTTGGAAAAGTCATTAATAAGGATACATTTAACGAGAAACTACATTTGAAGAAAATAACTTCTTTCTCTCTTTCAGCTTACCTATATGGAAAACTTCCAATTCTAGAAATTAATGGGACTGTTTATAACCAGAGCCTCGCTATAGGCAGATATTTGGCCAAAAAAGCAGGTAATGTTACAATGTTATGTCCCTTCTTTGGTGAATAAGCATTGTTTATAGGTAAAACATGTGAAAAGTGTGTGTGTATTTGTGTTGGGGTGGTGGGCGTACTAATAAAATATATTCATCTTCAGGGTTTCCCTCAGCCCAGGACTGTCAGTGCCTTGGAAGTGGCCCACTCCCAGCAGGCCCCTCCACTCACTCTTTCTATTGAATCAAAGGATGAGGCAACTTACTGTGATGATCTTCAATTGTAACACTTGCCATCACTTGTAACATGTGTTGATGCTGCAAAGCTGTAGGCAGCCCAGCATGTTTTGATTAACAGAAAAACACCCATAATGCGGATGCATTCACTCCAGATGCACATATCCAAACATACCTAAAGGAATCATCAGGGAAAATTGAGGTCGTCCTCTGCACCGTGCGGGGAGCCCAGGACGGCGGCGAAAAGCAGAGCGGTCAGCGTGAGACAGTCGGCTGCAAGGGGCTGCAGAAAGCCCCAGGTATGAGAGAAACCTATACAATGTGCACATAGTATTCAATATATGTTGACCCTCATCCTACATAAGGGTGGTAAAATTGGTCAGAAATTGACCAATCACAATTGGAATTGTGTACCAGGCCTTAGGCAGAGTCCTTTCCCCAAATAATATAAGGCAATATCCTCCCTTAAGTCCCCAAACACTATTAGTCAGAATCGCCTTTCATCCCCAAACATAATCAAGCGTCCATCTTAAAAAAATTAGGCAGAATCCCCACATTGTTAGACACTGTGTCCCTACATTAGTGGTGTGAATGCTGGGCACAAATAATACAAAGAAAGCCAGATACTCATCTGCAGCCTGGCTCCTTGTGACAGTCTTTGGTTTGTACTATAATGAAGAGATTGGTGATGTGGCTTCTGCAAATATACTGTCACATCCAGCTGCAGAAGGTCACTAGCTGTGCTGCTGCTGAAGGAATGGGGGCCCCACTGCTTTGTCACTCATACAATCTTTACAGATAATTTTTGGCAGCAGTTACTGCACAAGTGCTGAAAATACATTGTACTTGACTTCCTGCTGGACAGCATGTATTATTTGCTTAAGAGGAGACAGATAAGGGGGTTTCGTACTGCTATGGGAAATTCCTCTGACTATCCTGGTGGTGGAATACTGGAGGTGGGGGGGGGAGCAATACTTGTAGACACCTGTACACCTGAATTATGTAAGTGCCTCAACCACTTGACTGGTTAGCTCTGGCCCCTTTAGGTCCAGAGCCGTCCATGCCCTTTTAAGATACAGTATATGATTGCTGTGATTGGCTTACAGCAATCACGGAGAGAGGAGCCAATGAAATTGGCTCCTTTCTGATGTACCGACGTTCTGCTGTCAGGGTGCCATCAGAGTGAGTGGATGCAGCGATAAACAGTGGAGGGAACAGTGAGAGCGTGCGGAACACGCAGTAGCAGCAAGTAAAATATACGCCCTGGCAGGAATTATAGCTCCCAAACATGGCATAGATTTCAATCACTGCCACCCAGAAGAGGTTAAGATGTCCAAGGATCAGGTAAAGCGTACTTGTGTGTTTTCCTATAAAGGGTACCTAGATCAAGGCAGATAAAAAGAGCACCAGATGTTCCCAGTTAAAAATGGAGCGTTAATGTTAAAAGCTGTGATTACAGGCTATAAACAGCAATTTGGCTGCCCAGAGGCGCCTGAGCAGGAATGCTCATCCGGATTCTGGATATCCGGGTAACTCTTATATCCGAATTTTTGCCCTGCTGTAACATAGATATTACGGTAGCTTAGACTACTCCCGGGCCTTTCTTGTAGTTGAAGAGATGAGTGAACTGTGACACCACACTACAAAAAAAAAAAAAAAACAGAGAAGCTTCCCCATATTGGAGCATTGGATTTGGTAAAGTCTTAAGCCAATGTGTTGTAAGACACACGTAAGCTTTAGGTTAGCAGGAATGGTTGCATGGCCACGTAGCTTTTCATTCTTCCCACCCTTGCCCTGGAATCTTCCAGACTTCAAATTCAGCATGTAGTGTTGGTGGTATAGTGGTGAGCATAGCTGCCTTCCAAGCAGTTGACCTGGGTTCGATTCCTGGCCAATGTATGTGAGCTTGCTTTTGACATCCTACAAATCCCTGTAAGACAAGACAAGCAGAGAGAAATTACTCGGATACCCAAAAGTTCGGATTCGGATATCCGATTCGCATCCGGATATCTGGGTATCCGGATCCGAATCTATTCGGATTTTAAAAATTTGGTATCAGAGCACCCCTGCGCCTGAGGTTTATAGCTGCTTTTTACCATTTATTGTCACTAATAGGCACTATTTACCATTTATACCCACTAATTGCAGTTTTTAACATTACCGCCAAAATATTGAGGGTTTGGGTTAGGGGGAAAGGGCTTTAGTGTTAGGTGTGTGTGTGTGTGTGGGGGGGGGGGGTCTTTTGGGGGTAAAAAGCTTGGTGAGAGTGTTAAGGTTAGGCACTATCAGGGGAAGTTAAGTTTAGTCACCACCTTAGGGTCTTAGGGCTAGGCATCGGTAGAGGGAGGGTTCTATAGGAGAGTAGGATTAGGTCATAGTAAAATATGAGAACTTTGATGACGTTTTAGAAATCAAAATTCTGCAGCAGAAAACGATACCTATGCCCAAGTACTATACTGCAGTATTTAACTTTTTTTTTGTTTTCTTTCTGTTGTTAGGTATGACGGGAAAGACAGAGCTGGATGACCTCCATATTGATGCCATAATAGACACAATCAATGACTTTGTGACATATTACCCTTGGTTCAGTGATAAGACAGTATGTACTTTTATTGTTTGTTTGTTTTTTTTCTTAAGTTTTACTGTATTAGATTTAATACACAGGTATGTGCAGGGGCGTTTTAGGCATATGCATTAAAGGCCATTGCCTGGAGCAGCATTGGTCCTGGAGGCACCATGCCCCTGGACTAATCCCTGCCCCCCACGAAGCCTTGCCCCCACACTAAGCCTTCCTCCCCCCCCCCCCCCCGCTGGTGTTATACCACCTGTTTCTGTTGCTCCTTCTGCCTCCTCAGTCCTCTATGCCACCTCTGCCCTGTTTGCCCTTATGTCCCTCTTTGTGCCTCCTTCTGTCCCTCTTTGTGCCTCCTTCTGTCTCCATGTGCCTCTTCCGTCCCCCTGTGGCACCTCTGTGCCCCTCTATGCCTTCTTCTGCCTCCCTTCTCATCGTTCAGTTCCCCTCAACCTACTTCTGTCCCCCTCTGTGCCTCCTTCTCTGCCCCCCATTGTGCCTCCTTCAGCCCCCCATTGTGCCTCCTTCAGCCCCCCATTGTGCCTCCTTCAGTCCCCCATTGTGCCTCCTTCAGTCCCCCATTGTGCCTCCTTTTGTTCCCCATTGTGCCTTCTTCTGTCCTCCTGTGTGCGTCCTTTAGTCCCCCTATGCCTCCTCCTGTCCTCCTTTGTGTCTCCTTCTGGCCCTCAGGCCTCCTCCTGTCCTGCTGTGCCTCTCTCTGTCCCCGTGTGTCTTTTTTCTGTCCCCTTGTGCTTCCTCTACCCACTGTGCATCCCTCCATCCCACTGTGCCTAGGTTCCTTCTGTCCCCCTTTTAGCCTCTCTCTGTCCCCCTGTGCCACTATCTGTCCCTGTCCTGCAATCCCCTTGTCCAGTGTGTAAATGCAGAGTATAGCGCAGCTGAAGCTGTGCTCTCACCACCAGACGCGTAGCTAGGCGGGGTCAGAGGGGTACATTGCCCCCGGGCGGGAGGAGAGCAAGGGCGCATAATCCTAAGTGCAGAGCTGGCCATAGACTGAGCGGAGCGACTGTAATAAGTCTCCGCACAGTCATTCTCCTCCAGACTCCAGTCTCTGCACTCTCTCTCCTCGTGAGCGCCCCCTCCCCTCTCCAGGGGCGGGGCTGAGCAGAGGAGACCGGGTAATTCAAGGGAGTGAGGCGAGCTGGAAGTGAGCTGTGGATGGACAGGTATGCGGGAGGGGGGACTGTGGGGTGGGATGTATCTATGTATATAGCTGCACGCAGCGTGTATAGGGGCTCTCCTGTGTGTGCACCTCTCTCCCTCAGCCGTCACGCCAGCTTTCTACACTAACACATGCTGCTGTTGTTATGCTCTCCCCCAAGTCCTGTCTCTTGTCCTGGGTCAGTCCTTCGGCTAGCTGAGCTCCAAACAGCATTCCTATTCCTGACAAACAGCATACTGTCCCCCCCATGCAGCCCCCCTTGCCTGGTAGCAGTAAATAGCCACTTTCCCTGACAGTCTCCCTCCTGCACAGCCCTCCCCCTTCTTTTGCAGCCTCAGTGACCAGATCTAAGGTCACTAAACACTAAAGGTGGCCATACACTGGCCTGATTCGCGGCCGTTTCGACAGCAGATTCGATCCTGGGATCGAATCTGCTGCCAATCGTTCGCGCTAAACGCACCCGCCGATCCGGTTTCCTCCCGAAATCGGATCGGTCCGTCGATCGCGCCGTGCGGGAAATTACCCTCGATCGCCCGCGGGTAGGGGTGCGCGTCGCTAGCGGCGGCCGATCCGATCGGGTACACATTACCTGACGCTGGCTCCCGGGCGTCTTCTCCGCACTGCACCGCTCTGTTCCGGCTCCATCCCGGCGCTTCCTGTGTCACTGCAGTGACCAGGAAGTTCAAATAGAGGGCGCTCTATTTGAACTTCCTGGTCGCGGAGTGACACAGGAAGCGCCGGGATGGAGCAAGAACAGAGCGGTGTGGTGCAGCGCGGAGAAGACGCCCGGGAGCCAGCTTCAGGTAATGTATACGGGGGGGGGGGGGGCACAGGCGGCAGGAGCAGCTCAACAGATTGTGATCGGTTTCAGGCTAAAATCGATTCACAATCTGTTTGCAGTAAAGGCAGCCATACGATCCCTCTCTGATCAGATTCAATCAGATAGGGATCTGTCAGCTGGTCGATCTAATGGCAAATTGACCAGTGTATGGCTACCTTAAGTATAGACAGGTAATAATTGTTCTTAGGAACTCTGTTTTTCTTGGCATATACAGTTGTGTAATGTACCTGTCATCCTGTACACACATTACACAGCAAGCTAAATGCATGTGTATTAGTGCATGGTGCCAACCTGTTAACCATTTAAGGTGCCTATACGTTAGACGATGTATGGGCAGATCGACCAAGAGACAGATCTCCCTCTGATCGGAGAGAGTTCTGCTGCCTGCCCATACACCGCAGACCAATTCCTGATCAATTTAAGCATGAAATCTGTATTGTGGTGCTGCATTCGCGCCCCTGGAGCTGTTCTCCAATGTAAAATGTTCCCCTGCAGTGCAGTATACGTTACCTGCTAGCTCTGGGCTCCATCCACATACACTCGTCCCACGTGGTTGCCGGTGTATACGTGGTAGCATGCATGACGTCACACACACACACACACCCACGTTATGCTGGTAACCACATGGGGCGCGTGTATGCTGACGGAGCCAGTGATGGACAGGTAAAGTATTCTGTACTGGGGGTAAGCATTTAACATTAGGGGTAACAGTGCCTGGGGGTTCTGTCACATTCTTCGCTCATCCTGATATTGCACACCGTTACCACGGCACACCCATAGAAAGAAAGTCAGCCATACATCTTGCAGCATGTCCGCTCAATACAATTTTGGCCCAAAATTGGTTGCATCGTTGATCGAGCATGTTCATGGGATCCAATTATTATAATCAAATCGGATGGTCGAGCCACCAAGTCACCTTATGTATGGTCACCTTTTATATTATCATTATTGTGTATTGTTTACGTAATTTTCTGCAGCACGTTAAAGAATACATAGTCATGTCACTGACTGTCCACAGAGGAGCTCACATACTAATCCTACCTTAAGGCCCATACACACGTCGGATTTTAGCGAACGACCCGTCGTTTGAACGTTCCGTCGTTCGGACGTTTTCGCGTCAAATCCGACGTGTGTACAGACTATCGTTCGTGTGATAAGACTGGTTACCAACGATCCGCCGGGCGGATCGCTGGTAACCAGTCTTATCACCCGAATGATAGTCCGTACACACGTCGGATTTGACGCGAAAATGTCCGAACGACGGAACGTTCAAACGACGTGGTCGTTCGCTAAAATCCGCCGTGTGTATGGGCCTTTAGTCATAGACTTATGTCCTACCATATTATTATTATTATGTATTTATATAGCACTGACATCTCCTGCAGCACTGTACAGAGTACATAGTCATGTCACTGACTGTCCTCAGAGGAGCTCACAATATAATCCTACCATAGTCATAGTGTAATATCCTATCATACTATTATTATGTCTTTATATAGCACTGATATCTACTGCAGCACTTTACAGATTACATAGTCATGTCACTGACTGTCCTCAGAGGAGCTCACAATCTAATCCTACCATAGCCACAGTGTAATGTTCTACAGTATTACTATTATGTATTTATATAGCACTGGCATCTTCTGCAGCACTTTACAGAGTACATAGTTGTGTTACTCTACCTACCTAAAGGGGAGGGGGGGCTCTCTTGCTACCTAAAGGTGGCCTCTCTGGTTACCTACAGGGTGGGATCCCTGGCTACACACATGGTGGCCTCCATGACCACGCCCACATACTAATATATGACCACACCCATTTTCTCCAGAAAGGGGGGGGGGGCGCAAAAACTGTCTTTGTCCCCGGGCGCTCAAAACCCTAGCTACGCCTCTGCTCACCACCCTGCCAGAGTTCAGTGCAGTGCCTGTGTGACCATACATTCTGTCTCCTGCTTCCTCTAGTGCTGGTACCTCACTCTCCTTCTATTGCGTGTAATCATGCTATATGTGGTAGGAGATGCTGGGCACTAGGCCGAGTGGACAGGCAGAAACACAGCACTCACAGCGGAGGGGTGGGCGCATAGCTCCTACTGCAATATACTCTGCATTTACACACTAAGCTTGGAGGGGGGTGCAGTGCAGGGGCGCCTGGAGCCACATGCATTATAGGCAGCCGCTTGGGGCGGCATGTCAATCAATAGGCGCTGGTGGCCACCTTCATATTCATGTATGTCCCCATTTTTCAGGCTTGTGCACACTGCAGGGCTCGCTGCTCCGGCTCCCAGTGCCCTGCATAATTCCACAGCCTTCACTCTCCCCCTTGCTCCCCCGCTGGCCAATAGAGAAGGAGCAAACACGCTCTGCCCCTCCTCTAAGACCTCCCCTTTCTGGCTTCCATAACAGCCATACGCAGAGTGCAGTGTCTGTCAACTGCCTGCGTGTGGCCTCAAACTCCGCCCCCCGCCAGCAGGACGTTCGGGGTTCCGAATCCAGACTGACTACCTATGCCAGCATGCCTCCAGAATCACTGTGCTGTGCCCTTCTGTACCCATGTCCCGAGCCTGACATGGGTGGCAGAGGAGAGGTGACTGGGGGCTGAGATGCAGCCTACATCAGGGGTGAAGTAAGAAGTCAGTGTGGTCTGCACTGTTAGGAGAACGAGCATGGCAGACAGTTACAGGTGTGTGAACAGAGGCAATAGGCATCATTTTACAACGTAATGCAGGTAGTGATTTGTGCATGGTCGGAGCTGCTATCACTCAGTTCTGTCTGTGTGACGTCATTCAATGGTGAAGAGTGGAGAATCAGCACTGTAGACTCAGAGGCAGGGAGGGGTGAAGCAAACAAACAGATGTTATCTCACAGTTTTACTGTGATGTCCAGGCTAAAAATGCAGGCTGAGCTTTCACAGATCCCAGACTCATGACTTTACAATAAAAGAAACGATCCAGGCACCAAGCTTCAGAGTCCTGTCTCTCTCCCCACACCCACCCCATCTGCCTGCACTGTGTAACATTTACCTACAAAAATGACAGAAAATGTGGATAATGACAGAAAATGTGGATAATGACTGGAAGTTGGTATCTTTGACGTATGGGGGACGTGGTATCTGCATGTGATGTGTGAGGGGGACGTGGTATTTGTGTTTCATGTGTGAGGGGGACGTGGTATCTGTGTTTGACCTGCGAGGGACGTGGTATTTGCGTTTGGCCTGCGGCGGATGTGGTATCTGCAATAGACCTGCGGGGACGTGGTATCTGCGTTTGACCTGCGGGGGACGTGGTATCTGCGTTTGACCTGCGGGGGACGTGGTATCTGCGTTTGACCTGGTGGGGACGTGGTATCAGCGTTTGACCTGCGGGGGACGTGGTATCAGCGTTTGACCTGCGGGGCACGTGGTATTTGCGTTTGACGTGCGAGGGACGTGGTATTAGCGTTTGACCTGCGGGGGACGTGGTACCTGCGTTCGATGTGCGGGGGACGTGGTATTAGCGTTTGACCTGCGGGGGACGTGGTATCT